>NC_091465.1:23418750-23718750 GCF_027789765.1 Dendropsophus ebraccatus
CTGCTCCCTTCTGCATTTGGCCACCTTCACTTCTACATTTAACCAAGGGTCATCTCACCATTAAACCATTGGTCACCTCTACATTCCATCACTGGTCCTCTCCTTTCAACAACTAGCCACATCTCAATTCAGCCACCGCTCCCTTCTCCATTCAGCCACTGGTTCTGTCTTCAATTTGCCAATGGCCACTTTCCCATTTGCCATTGGCCAAATGGCCAAATTCAACTACTTGTCACATGTCCATTCAGCAATCAGCTATGCCACCATTAGACCGGGGTGGCAGATAGGTGCCACCACTTACTATGCAAGACATATATACTTGTTGGTAGGGGTATGATGTGTCATCTCACGATCTGTGAAACACACTATGAATTTTTGGTTTAGTGCCGTTTTGTTTCTAATTGATTGACCTATATGGTAACTATTTATTGTGGACCACGTTTTTAATGTATACCTAATAAAATTTATTAAGTTTTAGATCTACATGTTTTCAGTGATAGTATATCTCCATTACTCTCTCCATTCAGCCACAGTTCCTCTCTCCATTTAACCACTTGCCACATGTCCATTCAGCAAACAGCTATGCCACCATTAGCCACTGACTATATCTCCATTCAGCCACCATTCCCCTCTCCATTCAGCCATTCATCTTCATTCTGCTGATGGTCACTTCCTTATTCGGCCACCAGTCACGTCTCCATCTAGCCATCACTTATCTCTCCATTCATTCTGCAGCCATGGCTCATCTGGCCATTCATGGGGGTCAGAAGATCCCTACCTATCAAACTAGTCCATGCCAACATTCATAGTGTTAGAGTACAATGATATGATGTTTTAGTGCTCTGTATACATTCATTATGTTATATGTCAAAGTGACTAAAGTAACAAGATTGTCCGATTATAACGTGATATTTTTAATCACTGCCAAATCTGGTGATTGATCGCTGGCTACGAGATTTGGAAGGCCAAAAGTGTTCTCCATTGCATGAATCACACAGCCGCACAATCTCACCATAAGAGCCTCTCCCAACTGATGCTCAACAACGCCAAAATGTGCTAATAATTAGGAAATGATATATATCACATATTTTATAATCTGATATACGCAATGCAATCCTTGGCTTGGTAAAAGGGTTTTCCTACTTGGGAGAATGTGCTGGTGGATGATTTATGATAAACAAATGAGGGGTTTTATGATGCTTGCTCTAAATTCTAAACAATTAATGGCCGTTTAGAAATAGCTCTCTAATAATATTATTGCTCATGATCCCAGCGCTGACATCTGATCCGTTTTACTAGAGCATTTGGTCGCTATAAAAATGGATGTTTGTTGTACAATCTTATTTAATATGTTATGTGCTGATCTGAACATGTGTTTGTTTCCACTTAAAAAAGCAGGAGGAAAATACTTGGGTGAATTCCTTAAGAAATTGAAAAACAACATTGCCGTAATCAATCAGCTGCTGGCGGGGGGGTTGGGGGACACGTGGCGGGGGGGTATTGGGGGGTACTAATAAGGGGCTGAAGCTCATCTGCTCTCCGAGCTGATATTCAGAGGCAAATGCTGGTTATTACAGGATAGTGACTGTAAGCTGTTAGGGCTATATGTACTACTGAAATGTCAGCTGCAATGGCCAAGACTGGTGTAAACTGGATCCTACCCTGTGTCGAACCACTGTGGGTACTCCCAGTCCAAATGGTACAGGCTCATAAAGAGTACAAATAACCATATAAGATGAAGGTTCCCAACGCCAGAAGAACACAGCTTCACTGTACATGGACCATACCATGGATGAAAAGCACTTGCAGACATTAAAAGTCTGTGGAACCCAAATTTTATAAGTCTCTGTAATTTGTCACAGTTGACTTCTAGAGATGTGCGATGCCTGCGATCCCAGGTGCATAGTTGCGCTCCTAGGAATCTGCGGCCGGGATCTACGAGGGAATTGAAGATACATTCCCTGGAAATCCAGGGAATGTATCTTGAATTCCCTGGAAGATCCTGTGCTATGCACCCGGGATTGCAGGCATCGCAGGCATACTAATTGAGCGAAGATGCCGTCAGGACAAAAGTCCGACGGTTCGCTCATCCCTGTTGACTTCACTGGGGCCCCAGGCAAGTGTTGACATCACACAGACCTAGGGAGAGTGTTGACTGTGTTTTTTTGCTTCTCCTACAGTTATTCAAAACTTCAATTCAACTGTAGAACACATACATAGGTTGAGTATCACTGTTGCTCTGACCCTATCTTAAAGGGAATGTATCACCTAGAATTTCTTTTACTGATTAGAGTCAGATACTAAAAGTTGTTCTTTTATTCTAATCTGTTTCTATTTTCTGACAGTAATTTTTATTATTTTATTTTTTTTACATTGTTGTGGGGGCTGCCATCTTGCCTGAGCTGTTTTTCACAGCATTTAGCGACATGGTTTACAGCAAGACTCATGGACATATACGACAATAGACAGAGTCTGTCCCCTTAAGATGAATGTGAAACATTAGTGAACGTACATTCTACAGGGATAATGAAGCTCTTGGTTACCATTTGCAAACAGTTTAAACCACCCCAGCACGATAAGGTGGCCTCATGTTTGGGGCAGACCCTACACTGTACTATGGCCTCTCCATGGCATGTAATACGCCTATGCTCTGGGCATGCAAGGGGATGCAATTACTTTTGCCGGTATGAGATGGATTTTGCATGCCCAGAGCATAGGCGTATTGTACGCCATGGAGAGGCCATAGTACAGTGTAGGGTCTGCCCCGATATGAGGCCACCTTATCGTGGTGGGGTGGTTTACACTGTTTGCAAACGGTAACCAAGAGCCTCATTATTTTTGTGGGGATTTTTTTGCTTTTAACTATTTTCATGTCTTTAGTGGGTCTGTATCTTGCCATTGCGATGAGCTGTTGTATCTCTGTGTTTTTGCGTGTTTGCCAAACTTGTCTTTTTTTGTCATTCTACAGGGAGCTGCTATTTTCTCCTCTATTTACTGGTGTCACATGTCGCTGCAATGCTGCACAGATCACTTTACAGCAGCCTCCTCTTATCACCACAGACACAACAGGAAATTTCAGCTTTTTGATCCAGTGGTGATTTCAGGATTACTTTATAATATAGATAGCAACATGGAAAATTTGAAAAAAAAAAAAACCACCAAAAATTCTTAAAAAATACATTTAACGTAAAAACATTATAAGTATAACAATAACCCCTAAACAACCTAGGACGTACCGGCAGTCCTGGAAGTCTGTGCCCAGACGACCCTGGACGTACCGGTACGTCCTGTGCTATGAAGCGCGCTCCAGAGCAGAGCGCACTTCATAGCGGGTGGGGGCCAGCTGCAATCAGCAGCTGGCACCTCACCGTTAATGACACGCTGCAGTGATCACGCTGCCGCGTGACATTAACTCCTTAAATGCAGCGATCGCGGCGCGGCCAAGGCTTTTAAGTGTAAGTGACAGGGGGAGTCCCCTGTCACTTACCGATCGGGACCCCCACAGTGTGACTGCGGGGGTCCCGTTCATTAAAACGGACCGCCGGAGGTCTCTCACCTGCCTCCGCGCGGTGCGATCGGCGCTCTGGTCACAGAGCCTGCACAGGCAGCCGATAACACTGATCAATACTATGCCTATGGCATAGCAATTATCAGTGTATAAAATAAAAGTAATGTATGTACAAGTCCCCAAAGGGACTTAATCACTAACACACTACCCCAAAACCCCTCCCCCAATAAAAGTTTAAATCACCCCACTTTCCCATTATATAAATAAAACATATAAAATAAATAAATAAATAAATAAACATATAATATACTGTAGCGTGCGTAATTGTCCAATCTATTTAAATATAACAAGCGTCATTGTGAACGGTGAACGGCGTAGACTAAAAGAGGGAAAAAAGTGAGCGGATTACCAATTTTATGTTACATTATATATATAAAAAAATAATAAAAAGTGATCAAAACGTCCGATCTTCACAAATATGGTATAAATGAAAACAAGAGATCATGGCGGAAAAAATGACATCTCATACAACCCCATAGGTGAAAAAATAAAACTGTTATAAGCGTCACAATAGGCCCATTTTATTAATAATTAATTGCCAAAAAAAAGGATTTCATAAAAAAAAAATATATATATATATATAACATTAGAGAATCTGTGTAACCTGCATGTGGTTGTGTTCGGGCTGACCTATAGAATAATGGTATCATGTCGCTGTTACCATATAGTGTATTACGTAGACACAGGAACCCCCCAAACGTTACCATATTGCATTCTTTTTTACGATTTCACCTATTTATATCTTCATAAATAATATATTTGGGATTTCGTCATACATGTTATGGTAGAATGAAAGATGCCATTACAAAGTACAACTATTCCTGTAACAAACAAGCCATTACATGCCTTGTAGATAGAAAACTGAAAGTGCTAGAGCTCTTAGAAGGGGAGGAGGGAAAAACGAAAACGCAAAGATCAAAATTTGCGTGGTCCACTGGGTCATTTTGGGCCTGGTCCTCAAAGGGTTAAGTAAATTTCTGATGACACATTTCTTTTAAGAACCTTTCTGCACCAGATTCCTAACATTACACTTTGCTCAGGCATTATGTCTAACGACTGGACCAACATCTCATAGACTAACCATGGGTGAAGATCCCATGCTGACTATGGGACTCCCTCATTTATATGCCAGCCAAGACACTGATCATTCTCGCTGTCCATCACCATGGTGTTTTGATGAGTGATATATCCCAATTCATCGGAATCATGTAGTTATCGAAAAAGCTAAGGAAGAGTACCCGGGATCTTGTGCCTGATGAGGCCCAAAGACTCCTCTGCCTCATTGGAAGACACTTACGCTTACCGTAATCACGTCTGTAATTACTAATTAATTATGTACTTAAAGGGGTACTCCAGCAAAAAGCTTTTCCCCAGTAATTGAAACACATTACATTATTAAGTTTTATAACTTTGTAATATGCTTCAATCACCTCAATCCCCCACCAGGAAGTGAAGTAAACTCATTCTTACCTAATGACTGTTGACCCCAGGCTGCTCTGTGGCAGCCATTTTGTGACAATGACATCATCAAGAGGGAGGCGGGTCTGAGCCCTGTTAGGCCAGCCTTTCTTTGTCAGATGACTCAGGTTGCTCAGCTCTGATTGGCTGAGCAAGATGTAGGCCATCTAACAGTTTTACATAGTTAGTAGTTAAACATTACAGAGAACAAAGTGCATCATGGGAAAGCCCAAACCAGAAAGTGAAGAAAAAAATGAAGATACCAACTGGAGCTTCAGGGACCTGGGATGGGATAGTAAGTGGGAAAACTATGTTTATGATTGAGTGATTGATTTTTTTTTTATTAGCGCTGGAGCATCCCTTTAAGTTAGTGTGCATTAATTTTTATTGGGCTATTAACACAATTGGTAGTTTACAAGTACTCAATCTGATCAGCAAAAAAAAAAAAAAAGGCAGATCCAGATTTTTCTATGGTTTCACCAATTGAAATCTATGGAATCCACAGTTTTTTTGCAGATGTCTATGAAACATTCTCAAAAAAATACAGATCAGCCAAAAAAAAGCTTTAAGTAACACTCTCTCCCAGTTGGTTATCTTTTCTCTCTACTTAAAGGGATTGACTGAAATAAGTAAAAAAATTACAGTCAGTGACACCGCTACGGTCCTCACCGCAGAATGCTACAGGGTCTCCCAAGGATGTCATCAAGAAAGTAGAAACAGAACATTATTCAGGCAAGTAAGCAAAGGTATTAGGCAGGACCAGAGCAGCATAGAATGGGTGATTATAGTGTATTTTATTATTTTAGACTGCTAGCAGTCTGTATTTTTTCTTTATCTTGAACATCCCCTTTAAGATTCAGATACTTTGAGAGGTTTTCCTAGTAATGCTTGTCCTGAGCCGGTTGCTAGGTGGCACTGCAGACAAGTCTATGAGGAGTATCCTAGAGAAGTGACAAGCCACCACTAACCCTGTGTAATACTTATTATTGCTATTTAGTGGAGATATACATAAAGGTCCTTTATACAGGAGTGGGGGATGCAGACAGCTATAGGATCCCTCATTATTGTTGGTCCCTGCATCCTGCATAAAGATTATATATATATATATATATATATATATATATATATGTGTGTGTGTGTATATCCTCATGAGGTCACAGGTATGAAAGTGGCTGTAAGGCACTAAATGTGGTCCCAAAGTCTCTTATTTGGAGGTAAAGTAGGTGTCTGACTATGGTGCTATTTGGTTATGACAGGGGTCCAGATTTGTAGTTAAAGGCGTTGGCCACTTTATAGTAAAATTGCTCAGTGTACAGTATTAGTTAGTGTACTCACTGTATATACTGACAGTCAGGCTCTCCTCCTCCAGGCTGTGCTGCCCTGCTCTGTGGTGATTCTGTCCATAAAATGGCTGACATATGGCTGACAAATGGCTCAGTGGAGGACACTGGGGGGCGGGGCCTGGTCACATGCTACTCCATGTCAGCCATTTCATGGAACAAAACACTACTGAGCAGGGCAGTACAGTATGGAGGAGGGGAGTCTGATTTTAGCTCTATGAGGGACCCAGGAAGCTGCTGTAAGTACATACAGTGAATACAGTTACTAATACTATAGACTGAGCAATTTTACTATAAAGTGGCCAACCCCTTTAAGATAGGCTACATATGGGCTGTCATGTCCAGGGTTCCATTGAACAGTGGGGGCTGCCATTTAGATAAAAATGCCTCTAAATTTCAAATTGAAGAGGTTGATGAATGAGCAATTACTTGTCAGCTAATTGCTTAGATTGTGCAGCCCGAAAAAGTCATCCTTGGTCTATGTAGAGCGGCAATAATGCAACTGAGGGGCCAATCGTCCTTCAGCTTGTAGGAAAGGCTTGTTAAATGAGCCCCTATCTCCTAGATCATTCTTTGTATAGGTCATGTAAACAATCCATACAAAGAGGCATTGTTTCTACGTAGAAAATAACGTGCATCCCTACAGAGATGTCATATAGCCCCCACAGAATGGTGCACGAGCAAGACCTGTAAGGTAAGTCTCTAGTCCCAGAACTTGAAGCTCCTACAAGGTCCCACATTTAATAGTCTACATATATGACTGGTGTCAGTAGGAAAATAAAACCAAGGCCAAGAACCAAGGGACACAAAAAAAACCTATACAGCCCCATAGCTTGAGTCTTATTTAGCAGTGGGAAAAGGAATCAAGGCCTTGGTGTGATGGTTTCCTATGTACTCCTATAGCTCAAGTCTTCTTATACAGCAGTGGGAAAAGGAATCAAGGACCTGGTCTTACGGCTATCTGTGCAACTATATAACTTGAGTCTTATTTGGCAATGGGGAAAAGGAATCAAGGCCCTGGTGTGACGGTTACCCATGCACTCAGATCCTCTTATATGGCCAGTGTCGGACTGGGGTATCTGAGGCCCACCAGAGGAAATGATCCTGTGGGCCCACCAATGAAGAACCACTGAGAAACAACATGTTAGTCAGTGTTTGTGCAGGTTCTAAAGTTGGGGGCCCACCGGAGGATTCTCCGGTCCTCTGGTGGGCCAGTCCGGCACTGTATATGGCAGTGGGAAAAGGAATCAATACCCTTTTGTTATGGCTACCTATGTATTCCTATAGTTTGGATCTTTTCAGCTACACTTCAGCCCCTTTAAGTACACTTCAGCAGAGCATATGATTTTGGTATGTGCAGATTATAATAATAAAAAAGCAATACTAGAGAAGAAGTTCAGACCTTTTTGACCCTTCTCTGTTTCCGTAGGCTGTCTACGACTAAGCGCAGTGAGTAGATTTGATGTTTCCATACGGAGAATAAATATGTCACCTCTTGACAGATAATCCTGCTTTACTCGTATAACCTGACGCAGCGCTCCGACCAACGGCCGCAGACGGCGCTGAAATATGTCAAGTTAGGAAAACACAATTAAATGACAGGTGGGTCCTTCAGTTCCAGATGTCACCACAAGGTGAGAAATCCAAAGTGTCAGGGCTGAGAAGAGGTTTATTTTCACATGTGAATACCTTCCTTTCTGTTTAACTTCACCATCAAACTTTTCAAAGTGCTTTCCAAATTGTTGTATTTTGATTTCATTTTTACACATGCTCAGACTTTCCTGCCGCAGATTATTCTTGGCCCCGGGACAGGACCGAAGACAAAATACAGCTTTTTTTATTTGAAAGCTATCTTATGAAATATTTTGGATAAATGTTTTCTTTTTGCCGTAATTAAGAATTGGAGTTCAGGAGTTCCTTTCTCACCTTTTTCTGTGTGTGAACTGTACTCTGCAACAAGTCATAGAGGTCAAGTACATTCCACCGTCCTCACCGATAATACTTCTGCAATACAGCTGCTAATTCTCCTGTTAAAGGGGGTGTCCAGTGAAAATCTTTTTCTTTCAAATCAACTGGTGTCAGAAAGTTATACAGATTTGTAATTTACTTCTATTTAAAAATCTCAAGTCTTCCAGTACTTATTAGCTGCTGTATGTCCTGCAGGAAGTGGTGTATTCTTTCCAGTCTGACACAGTGCTCTCTGCTGCCACTTCTGTCCATGTCAAGAACTGTCCAGAGCAGGAGAGGTTTTCCATGGGGATTTGCTACTGCCCTGGACAGTTCTTGTCATGGACAGAGGTGGCAGCAGATAGCACTGTGTCAGACTGAAAACTCCTGTGTTCTCTATGGGGAGGGTTAAGCCACAGCGATAGAGCTCTGGTGGTGACTTATCTCTCCCAGAAAAAAGGGGTTGAGTGATGATTTTTCCAACACGCCTAACCCCTCTGAGTACCAAAATCTTCTGTCGGTGGACAGTCGAGAGATCACCATACATCCTATACCGATGGCTGAACCCCCCCCTTCCTCAGAGGGTATGGCCAACTAAATTATATGATGTATGGACACCTTAAGCCTGTTGCTCTTCAACATCTATATCAATGAACTGTCCACAGCCCAGGAATCCTCCTTATCACCAGTTGTCACCCTCCATTTCTCTTGTATGCGGATGATCTTCTACTATCACCAACTAAAAAGGGTCTCTAAGACCAGCTGCTCATTTTGGAGAAATTTAGCGCCGCATAAGTGCTACCAATCTAAAAATGATCTTTTTTACATTGATAGGTAGGGCCTATGCAGTGCTAAATTTCTCCAGAATGAACAGCTGGTCTTAAATGGAGGGCGACAACTAGTACTGAGGAGGATGTTGTGCCCCTATGTTTTGTGCTTTTATGTTATGCATTTCCTTGTATTTGCACCTTATACATTGTGCTATTTATGCTGCTGGTGCACTGTGCCCTGGATATGGACTAGACCCTCACTTCCCTTTGAAACCAATCCAATTACAATAAAAACAGATTGTGAAGTAAGATCCAAAAGAAAGAAGGAATGGAGAGGGCACTCACCATAAAATTCTTCTTTATTCAGTCCAAAACATAAAAATAGGCAGAGTGTATAGCAGTCGGCGGGGACGCCTTACAATCACAGAAAGTGACAGCCGTTTCACGCGCGCATGCGCGCATCATCAGACACTGTGAAATCTCAGCTGTCTGGCATACAGCACACAACCAGCGAGCAATAAAGGGGAATCGGTCAGTACACTGTAGGGGCACAATGACTCTACTGAAGATCCTTACTCCTTTGCTTAAAGGGGTTATCCAGCGCTACAAAAACATGGCCACTTTCTTCCAGAGACAGCCACACTGTTGTCTTCAGCTTGGGCGTTTTTTTTTACTCAGTTCCATTGAAGTGAATGGAGCTTAATTGCAAACCGCACCTGAATTGGAGACAAGAGTCGTGTTGTCTCTGAAAGAAAGTGGCCATGTTTTTGTAGCACTGGATAACCCCTTTAAACATTGTGTCCGTTGCTGGATGATGTTACCATTAGAACATCCTTAAGGCTGGACAATTCCAAGGCTCAGACTGTTCACCACCTTGAGGTTTAGCATCCTCTACTAGTTAAAGAGTCAATAACATCTTAACACCAAACCTAAACTGTGACAGTATAGAACATATCCCTAAAAAAAAAATAATAATAATAATAATAATAATAATAATAATAATAAAAAAAGGATTGCCCTTTCCTTTGAGCTCTAATGATGATCAGTAAGTAATTAAAATACATTTTTGAACAATAAATGATATACAAAGACAGTAGCAAACAAATAAGAGATAGAACAATCCAGATAAATCCAGATAAACAGTTGGAGAATAAAGTTTAAAACAGGGAGGGGGGGGGGGGGGTGTAAATGTTTTCTCCAAGATCTTCTTGTGATAGAGGAAGATACATAAGACAGGATGGTCCATCTATAAGGCTATATTCACACACCCATCGTGCAGCCCGCGACCGTGGACCCGCGGCCGCAGCCCGCACCCTGAATGTGCATCTGTAGTGCCCTGTGCTTCATATAGCACTACATTCCCACTTCATTACCATTGCGATTGCAGCTGCAAAATGCGGTCTGCATTACAACATGTCCTTTTTTTTTTGTGGCATGGATCATGGCCCCATACACACGTACGGACGTGTGAACAGGGCCATTGAATACCATTGGTCCTATGTTGTGGCTGTAATTGCGGACAGAACAACGGACGTGTGAATGTAGCCTAAACCACACCCTCCTCAAAGTAATATACTAGGCACACATATACACCTATCTCTTTAAGCAGAACTCCCTGAGCTTAAATCTATAATACTATACAGTCAAAACTGCAGGGGCTATAGGCACTCCCACCCCTAAAGTCATGTCCGGAGAAGGCTAATTCTCTTATGAGAATTAAGATAATTGTTTCCAGCTATTGGTTGTATTGTAGTATGACTGTATGCAATGAGCAATGCACACACACACTAGACACTAGTGGGAGGTCTCCTGCTCAGTCCTGAAGAAACTTGGTTCCCCCTTTCTCTAGTTTGGGTCCAAGAGGCTAAGACTAAGGCCCCAGTAATGTATTGAGTAAAGATTTAGATGACTACAGCCACGGCCAAAGGGTGCACCCCAAGGGAGCTACAGTTCACAGCCAATGAGGATAAACTTCACAAGAACCTCACAACTTTCTAAGACCTGAGACTAGTAATTTACATAGTCTGCACATGTATTTGAAACCCTGCTAGAAGTCAAACAGCAAGATAACCCATTTGGTGGAGAATAATTTGTGGAAGAATCCTGTTACCACTAGGCCTCATCTCTCCACTACTGTGTCAGCTCACTAGTGGATAGATGTCCCTGCTTTAGTCATCTACTGTTATCTGTATCTACTGTATTTGCACTTATTCAAATTATGGAAACAAAATAAAATTAGATTTTATTTTTTACACTGCATCTGGTGTCTCAATCCACACAGCAGCAAAACACCTGCCACCGTCATCACAGTTGAGACCTAAATCAGTGAGTATCCTGAAGGACCTGAGGCCATCACCAGAAGAGATGATCAAACAGCGCTGATGTTCAGGTTTGTACAAACTCGAACCATCGGTATTTGACTCCCGCAGTCTTCCCGTTCCGTGGGGAAGGTGGAGACAGCCCTAGTCCCGTCTGGAAAACAGTAATACAGCCTGGGCCATAGGTTGTATTCCTCTTTTCCAGGCTGGATTCGGGCTGTCTCCACTCCACCTTCCCCACGGAATGGGAAGACTGCGGGAGTCAAATACCGATGGTTCGAGTTCATACAAACCTGAACGTCAGCGCTATTCGATCATCTCTTATCACCAGTGCAGCCTGCCAAGCAGCTGGACCAATTCAGGGTTTACCTATAGCACCCCTAGAGCCCACATGACTGTGACTAGCTGTGCAACTGCAGGGATCAGGTAGACCACAGGTTTGTTCCCCCCTCCAGGCTTCTTCCCAGCACTCCACAAGTAGCTTCACAAAAAGTATATATCAGCCCCTATCTTGCAACATTGTTTTGGGCCCTCTGCCCAACAGTTGTGCTTAAAGGCTCAAAAACTTTTGGCTCTACTTCATATAGGTCATAGATATGTGGTTGCCACTGTTTATGGGACAAAGTTTATGGGGACACTATATGTATCCTGAAGTACTCCGTCTATCAATTGGGAAGACTGTAGTGATGGTATAATATAAATTTCAGGCATGCTACTTCAGTGTGAATAAGGCCTTTATAGTTGTACTGGATGTAGAATCCAACATCCTGTCAAGAACTTAGCTTCATCTCCTCCTTCTCGAAGCCTTAACTTTCATCATTTGGACTTTTCCAGACCAACATATGTAAGATGTCTAGATATCACGTACCTCTCTAATTGCACTTTCCCTTGTTCCAGAAAGAAACATTTTGACCCCCATGTTTATATCCCATTAACAAATGTTTCCAACCCAGCTCGCCATCATGCAAACCTTTATCATCATATAGTGCAAAACTGTTGGAGTCCACTAAATGGTAATTTAGCTGCTGAATTAGTTCTTCTGCCAAAACCTTCCACTGACATTGGCTATGCATACCCTCCAAAGTAAACATATTATTCATTCAATGAGCTTCACCTTGGAAGGAATTTCCTGGCATTGCGAGCTGTCCATGATGATTGTCCATATACAGTTCAGGAGAAGGTACATCTTATACACGAGGAAGGCAATGGTCTAGTTCACTGCTGTTGGCTCTTACTGTTGCACTATGTTGCAGACAATGACGTGATGGTACGTTGGAAATGTTCCTCAGATATTTAATGCTTCATCCATTCTGGCTGGCACTATACACGTGAATGTTTATATCATTCTAACATATTTGTACCACAGCAAAGGCACCTTCTTAATGTCGGAATAAATTAGCTTTAGTAAATACACAACTATTGTTGCTTACATTTTTGTTTTTGTAATTCCTAATGGCAGATCTATATGATAAAAAAGCCACTTGGGTATATGCCCTGGGACCAACACCCCTTACCACCCCTGGTATCTATTGAGTGATCTTATGCAGTGAAGATCCAATGGCCATGGTGGTGTGGCTGCGGGTCGCCACGTGACAAGACACTCTATTCTTTCTCTATGGAGCCACCAGAGATAGACAAGTGCTGTACTTGGATATCTCCAGAAGCTTTATAGAGAATAAATAAAGCGGAAGGTCACATGCCGACCCAAGGTCTATTCAAAATAAAAGAAGTTGGGTGTTGTTCTAGAGATCCCCAGGGGCCCAGAGGTTGGACCCTGCCTCCCCGCAATCTCGTACTTGTCCCTTTTACTATAGGGGACAAGTACAGATAACTTAGCAAACCCCTATTAACTCCAGAATACATTAGGTGACCATCTGGGGGTTACTCACTCGCTGGGATCACCATCTCCCGGGTCCGAGACGGTTGGCACGTCACAAACCTCAGTCCAGTCAGTGCTGTATGCTTTAAACTGACCACAGTCAGTTTTAGTTGTCCGTTCAAGGAAAAACATAAGACATAGGCAACACTTTGCAAATAAAATAAAACCTAGGCCGTCTAGCCACTGACTGCACAGCATAGCTTCCCTAGCTGTCACTTCTGAGCCTACTGCTCAACACTACTAGATCCACTGGTCTCACCAAGACGTCTTGGCTGCCGCTCCCACTGCCTGTGTTCTCCCACCCTGGGAGTCTTCACCTGGAAAGCTCTGAAGTCTCTAATAGAGCTCCACCAGGGTTCTCATCAGCTCTTACATTAGAGTGGAGTATATGGACCAGGAGCTCCACCAGTACTGTACTGAACAGTACTTCCTCTTAAAGCCCCACCATGTCACAATTTCAAAATCCTCACTTCCACCTACAAAGTTCTCCACAGTGCTGCATTTCTCTACATCCCCTCCTTCTGCTATCCTCTACATGCTCTTCGTTCTGCTAAGGATATAAAAACTGACTTCCATTATCCAAAATCTCTTAGTCCCATCTCCAAGAATTTGCCGAGTTCCTAGGGCGCTCCAGCTTTCATTGACAGTGAGAGATCTGGAGTTCCCAGAGAGACCCCCTGATTGTCAATCACGGAAAGTAGAGGGCAGTGAGGAAAAAGTTTTGAAGGTTCAGGGTCTGGGTTTTCAAACCTTCATCGACTGCTAGAACTAACAGGGAGAAATGTGTAATTGAGCACTGCTTCTCTACGCTCTCTATGCACGTGCCCTGAATTGGTTCCATAGAGTTATATTATGAAGCCATCTCGGACATAGGGTGGTATTACACAGGCCGATGGGGGGCCCGATAATACCTGTAAACGAGCAGCGATCTGCTAGATCGTCGCTCGTTTACTGGACCTATTACACGGCCCGATAATCGTTAAACAAGGGCTGCAGGGACATCGTTACCGATGTCCTTGCAGCCCTTGCTTATCCCCTTAACGACCGCGGGCGTAAGTGTACGCCCCCAAAACCCGTGCCTTAACACAAACGGGCGTACATTTACGCCCGCGGTTTCCCCGATCAGCGATCGGGGAAGATGGGTCCCGATCACGTCCTCGTCTTCCTCTGCGTTTTCGGCTTTTTCCGGCAATCCCCTTCGGCAATCATCGGCTCCAGCGTCGTCAAACTTCGTCCTTTTCCGGAATTTGCGTTCTACTGCCCCCTAGCGGCTGATAAGTGTATATAATACACATATCAGTAGCTATAGGGTTGAAGAAAGTTTTTTTTTTTCCCCAATTTTTTATTTTATTTTATTTTCCGCACCCTATCACCGCTGAGTGCTGATCAGCATCGCACGTAAGTGTGCCGCTGATCAGCAACTCCTCCTTTTTGGCGTAGGGTGTTTTTTTCCTATATCCTACAGCCACGGCCTGCTGATAAGTGCCGCACATAAGTGCGGCATTTTTTGGCAACTCCTTTCCTGGCGTAGTTTTTTTTTATACTTAATGTTAAAAAAACATGTAAAAAACACCATTACACTACACAGAATAAAGTTTTACACTACACCACTACACATTTACATACCCTATATACCAATCCCCATATAAAAATGGCCCCCAGGGGCATACGTTTTTATTGCCTTCGACACCAAAACAGCCAGTGAGGTTGAATGGGGGGGATCCTTTTTTCCTCCATTCATCCTCATCATCCAGTGACGTGTCTGGGGGTAGGGTAGTGTATGCTGCCCCCCAGACATGTCTTTTCCACCAGTACCGTCCCAATAAGAGATGACGGTATGGCGTGAAATTCTACAAACTCTGTGAGAGTACCTCAGGGAACACTTACAGATTTAGGGTACGCGCACACTGCGGAATGGCGAAGGATAACCCTTTGTGCATTCCGCAGCTGACACCCGCCGGCGGACTGATGCAGGCGTGTGTCTCCACCCATGTCATAGACTCCATCCTATGCACGGGCGGATTCCATCGTCTGTCCAAAGAATGAACACGTTCATCCTTTGGACGGAGGCGGAATCCGCCTGTACATAGAATGGAGTCTATGACATGTGCGGAGACGAACGCCTCCATCAGTCCGCCGGCGGGTGCCAGCTGCGGAATGCACAAAGGGTTATCCTTCGCCATTCCACAGTGTGCACGTACCCTTAGAGTGTATAAAGGAAGGGACACCCAAATCCAGCCCCCAGATGCCCCCCCCATCCTCAGAGTTAGTGGGAAGGTCTTTTGGGACCTGATCTTCCCACTGCTGGATAAAGGTTACCACCCGTACGGGGATAACTTATATACCAGCACCCCCTCTTCTGGTCCCTCCCTGCCCGAGCTACTGTAGCTTGTGGCACGATCCGAAAATATCAGAAGCAGTAATAGAGCCCTAATATTTAGCAGCCATGGAGCGAACCCAGCGCTTCTGGATATGAAGGACCCCGTATCGCACCAGGACAACATTTTCCAGGTGACGTCCCCCACACTGGAAAACAGGAGACCCCAGAAGAAGTGCAGAGTGTGGCGTAACAGGGGGATCAGGAAGGACACCATTTTCCAGTGTGACATCTGTCCTGATCCCCCCGGCCTCTGCATACTGGATCGCTTCAAGGCGTACCACACGTCATTGGGGTTCTACATTATCTAAATTCTGTCCCTTATTCCTATTTCAGGGGTCACGTTGGTCCAGGGATTAATCTGATTGCCATTATGGAGTCAGGAAGCTATTGTTGTCTGCCTTACGAGGGTTTTTTGTCTTCCTCTAGATCAACACAGGTTGAATTTGATGGACACCTGTCATTTTCAACCTTATAAACTAATAATTGGCCTAATACCCCCAAATAAATTAGAATTGTCTCTTTTCCCCAGCTAAATAGGCATGGCCGCCATTCCCATTAGAGACTTGCCATAATGCAATTACAAAGCCTCTGTGCTGCCAGGACAGTAGAAACCCCCCACAAGTGACCCCATTCTGGAAACTACACCCCATAAGGAATCTAACAAGGGGGGCAGCCGGGATATGGGCCCCTGGTGATGGACACATTTGAGCCGTGAAAATGAAACACAAAATGTGTACAGCAATTTCCCCTGAGTACGGAAATACCCCACATGTGGACTTAAGGCGACATGCGGGTGCAGGGTAAGCCTCCAAAGGGAAGGAGCGCCATTTGACTTTTGGAGGCTGGATTTGGCTGGAATGGATGATGAACGCCATGTCGCATTTACAGAGTCCTCGTGCTGCCAAAACACTGGAAACCCCAAAAGTGACCCGATTCTGGAAACTACACCCCTCAAGGAATCTAACAATGGATTCAATGAGGATATGGACCCCTTGATAACGGTCACATTTGTGCCGTGAAAGTGAAAAAATGAAAATTTTCCCTTTTACGTCACATTGTTCCACATTTGTGCCCGTCACCAGTGGGGTCCATTTGCTCACTGCACCCCTTGTTAGATTCCTTGAGGGGTGTAGTTTCCAGAATGGGGTCACTTGTGGGGGTTTCCAGTGTTTTGGCAGCACGAGGGCTCTGTAAATGCGACATGACCCTTGAAATCCATTCCAGTAAAATCCAGCTTGCAAAGGCCAATTGGCGCTCTTTCCCTTTGGAGGCTCGTCCTGCGCCCGTTTGGCACTTTATGTCCACATGTGGGGTATTTCCGTACTCGGGAGAAACTGCGCTGCACGGTTTTTGGGTTTTTATTCCTTTTATCCCTTTGTGAAAATGAAAAATTGAAGGCTAGAACGTTTTAGTGTAAAAAATAAATTTTTCTTTTTTCACGCCACATTGTTCTGAAAATCTGTGAAGCCCCTTTGGGGTCCAGATGCTCACCGCACCCCTTGTTACATTCCTTGAGGGGTGTAGTTTTCTAAATGGTGTCACTTTAGTGGTGTTTTTTATGTTTTGGCACCCCAGAGCCTCTGCCAACCTGAAGTGGTACAGTCAGAAATGACCAAATATAACGGAGGCATTGAAATTCACTGGGCGCTCCTTTATATCTGAGGCTTGTGGTTGCGTCAAATAGCGCAATAGGGCCACATATGGGGTATTTCTATAAACTGCAGAAACGGGGCAATCTATATTGGGGTGCATTTCTCTGGTAATAGGTTTATCATTATGAAAGATATTGGATTACATTAAAATCTCTGCACAGAAAATTAAAATTTTCAAATTTCTTACACACTTAGCTTTTATTTCTGTGACTCTCCTAAAGGGTTAAAAAACTTCCTGGATGTGCTTTTGCAGAGTGTGGGGGGTGCAGTTTCTGAAATGGGGTGCTTTGTGGGTCTTTCTAACATACAGTCCCCTCAAATACATTTTAAACCTGAACAGGCCCCTAAAAATATCTGATTTTGAAATTTTACTGAAAATTTGGAAATTTGCTGCTAATGTTTTACGCTTTCTATTGTCTAAAAAAAGTGAAAGATAGCTTAATAAATGCTGCCAACATAAAGAAGACATGTTGCTAATGCTATTTAATATATAATTTATGTGGTATAACCATTTTCTGTATAAGCAGAAAAGTTTCAAAGTTGGAAAAATGCAATTTTTCACAATTTTTTATGTTATTTTGTTTTTTTTTTCATAAAGATTTGTTATGAGTATCGACTCCAATTTACCAGAAATGTAAAGTACAATATGTCATGAGAAAACAATCTCAGAATCAGCCGGATAGGTAAAAGCATTCTAAAGTTATTAATGAATAAAGTGACACTGGTCATATTCATAAAATTTGCCTCGGTCCTTAAGGCCATTTTAGGCCCGGTCCTTAAGGGGTTAACTATATACATTGCCTATCCACGTTCTATGGCTGCTGCTGCGTTCTTCTTCTCTACGGGTTCCACGCGCTCTAACTTCAGAGTGGCCTGTCAGCTGACAGGCCGCTCAGCCAATCACAGGCCGAGACCGCCGCGGCCTGTGATTGGCCGGGCGGCCTGTCAGCTAACAGGCCACTCTGAAGCTAGAGCACGCAGGACCCGGGGAGAAGACCGCAGGAGCAGCCCTGGAACATGGATAGGTAATTTATATCGTCAGTCGCCGGCCGCGCACCGCTACTACATGTAGCGGTGCGCGGTCGGCGCCCGACGAAAATAGGTCCAAACCTTTATCAACGGTCAGCCGATGATCATTGTCATCGGCTGATCGTTGTATTTATTACATGGAGGATTATCGTTCCGTGTTATAGTATCCATATGGCACAGAGCTGAATAGAACATGCTTAGCATGGGGTTTCTCACAGCTCTTTCAAGTGATTGGTCAGTGTCTGAGTGTAAACACCCTATTATACAGAGATGATTCAGCAGATTATCGCTCCGTGTAATAAAGACAACATTCAGCTTGGCGTTTGAACCTGGCATTTAACTCAACGTCTGCCGGTCGTGCATGACTCTGTGTTGTAAAATAGTAAAGATTATACTTACCTTTCCTCCTCTGCTGTCCTGCAGCCTTTGCTTGTGTCCTGTCTCGGCCAGTGATTGGCTGAGCAGGCCATCACTGAAGAAACAGGGCCAGAAGCATTTGCAGTAAACAGGGAACAAAGAGAAAATGCTGCAGGACACCAGGGGAGAACATGTAAGTATAATCTTTATTATTTTTTAATGTAAAAAGCTGTGTATGGGCTTGGTAAGTGAGCGCCGATGTATCAGATCACTACTCGCTTACTGTCAGGGGTCGGGCAGTGTAATACAACCCATGCAGAATGACTCTTTAGGACATGTCAAAAGTTTTTGAAATACTCAATTACCCTTTTCATTTAAATAGTTTATATAACTATAAACTATGGAAACCATAAAAAGCTAAAGTTCTTCTGGGTAAAGTAAATGGTTGGGGTCTCCATTTGATAAGGTATAGAAATGCCCCTGTTCTCCAGTTATAAATACAGAATTACAACCAATCTAATGGGATCCAGCTATTTACTTTGGCACTAAGGCGGTAAGGTAATAGAAACACGTTCAAGGTTCATTGAGGTAACCCTTGGAAAATCTTCAAAAAATTGTAAGTTTAAATCTTTTTTATTATCAACTAATTGGGAAGTATAGGGGCTAACACTGCTTCATGAGGCCAATAGGGTCAAATCTGACAAGGGAAACAACAACATATTGGAGTTTAGATGTTCAGTTAGTCTTATCTCACACTCCTAAAAAATAGCTGTCAGATGAATAATTGTTCAGCCAATAGCTATGCCTCCTGATCCTTCCGCACTCTATGGTTGTTCAGCTTGACTGAGTGTTCGTGTGTTCTAAATGGAGAGGAGGTAAATTTCTGCCAGACAGCAGCTTATCCCCGACAAAAAAAGGATCAGGCAATTGAAGAATGTGTCTAATCCTACTGTAACCTCATACCATCTGGTAGGGAGTGTCAGCAGGCCTACAAACATATGAACCAGTCGTCCAGTGGAGGGAGGGGGGGTCCTAGGTGACACTACGCCTGCATGTGATGTCATATAGCTGCACAGTGCCTTCAATATTGCGAGACCCTGTATGGCTACTGGACATTGTATGCAGGTGAAACATGTGATTCAACCCTGCTCCCCACATCTTGCTTGGGGGGGAGGGGAGAGTTTTGGAAACACGCAACCCGTTTAACTTTCAATAAAATTGTATAATCACTGAGTGATCTAGACCACTGCTCTCACTATCCACTATTAGAACATGGATACTGCCTTGGACCTCCTCTATGAGCCTGATTTGAAAGCTCCATTGTTGAGTGTTTCGACTTTAATGGGCTTTGCTTGACATGGCCATGACTTCTGGCTCAGAAACCCGTTGCCCGCTGTCATAAACTGATCACTGGGCAGCCGTCTTCCACAGGTTGCCTCAATTTTCGGACAATCTTTTTCCTTTTGAGTGCTTGAGAGTGTGAAGTTAGATTGTGAACCCCACGAGGCCTTAAATTCATGTTGGTGTATTGTCAGTACAAAATATACTGTCCAAAGCCCTCCACAGTGCTGCACCTCCCTACATCTCCTCCCTCATCTCTGTCTACCAACCTTTACGCTCCGCTTATGACTTACGCCTAAAATCCTCCATAATCCGTACCTCTCACTCCAGTCTTTAGGAGTTTACCCGAGCTGCGCCCATTCTATGCAATGCATTTCCCAAGAACGTCAACTCACCTTAATACCCAAAGCTTCAAATGTGCCCTCAAAACACATCTTTTCAAACAGGCCTACACGCCAACCACTTAAGCACTTAAAGTAGCCCCTTGAAAAGAGGGTTCCTCGCTCTGGTTGGTTCCATGCAGGGGCAGGAAATGGCCAAAGCATCATGGAAACACTATGGAGGGAATTAAACACAAGACCCTTCTATTCCAGGAGGCAGAACAAAGTATCATAAACAGGCGCCCAGTTTTTGTCTTATTCATGGGGTCCCCACTCTTCTATGTACAAATTATACCAATGATACATGACAAGATATAAAGTGTAAACACAGAATCCAAAGTTTTTTTCATTTAGGATTTCTTATACAAACCAAAGCCATTGACGAAGACTTTTCCCCTTGTGGATGAGGCTGATAAGACGTCGACAAGTCTTGGGAAACTGTGACATCAGTTAATATGTGGTTCATTATTGCTGGGCAAACATTGAACTCCTACAATGGGATCTCCAGGGCAATGGCCACAGCCTCCAGTAATATCCCCATCCTATTATTGTTGGGAATGCCCCCAATAAAGAGCCCATTGTGGAGCTGAAATGTTGGTGAAGCCATAAACTTCCTTATTAAATTATGTCACAGTCGCTTTGCCTTTTTTTTTGCTTTATTACATTACATAAATGTTGGCATGATCCCCTCTGAATATCCAATGAGAGTCTATATACATTCACACAGTGCATTGCCCTCTTTTATCCGAATCTGAGAAGCATCAGAAAAGGATCTTTTTCCTACCATTTATTTCGGTAGTATTCACCTGAATTGATTGGACCTTTCAACTTGACCACAGGAATTCTGGGTAAGTCAACACAGCACACTTGTCATCTCGGCAAACATGACTTATTGCCAGCTGCTTGCGCAGTTAATGACTGTGATGGTACTAGGAGCAGGGCAGGAGGGGCACGACATGCACGTCGTCCCAGGGAGGGGAATATCTCCACTATCAGTGACATGTGTCTTATTGTGGGTTCATCTCTATCAATACAGAATGTATGATAAGAAAACATGTAGCAAAGTTATGTTTGTCATTTGTAAAGACGCCTTCTCATAGCTGTTATCCTGTCCATAGGTTGTGTCAGGTATTACCGCTATCCAACATGAATTGGAATAAGGCTGAGCTGCAATACCAAACAAAGCCTGAGCTCAAAAACTTCTGGGAAAAGATAGTTTTTTTTGTCAACAACACAGCAAGGGGTGGTCGGCACTACAGCCTAGAGCTGAACCTTGAACGGCAACCAGATGGTAATTGGGGAAGTGTACGGTGGTGCTAGTTATTAATACAGTCTATGTAGCACACAATGGGTAATGAAGAAATGAAAACTGCACTCACCGGCACTTGTGATAACTTCTTTTTATTTCTTAAGTGCGGACATCATAGAGCAGACGCCAGCTGGGTGCGGGTAACAGGCTTGTTTCGCGCTTAGCGCTTCAACGGACCCGTTGAAGCGCTACGCGCGAAACAAGCCTGTTACCCGCGCCCAGCTGGCGTCTGCTCTATGATGTCCGCACTTAAGAAATAAAAAAAGAAGTTATCACAAGTGCCGGTGAGTGCAGTTTTCATTTCTTCATTACCCATAGTTTTTTTTGTATATTTTGGGGTATAAAACAGACGTTTTATGCCTTCAAATACAGCTGAACAAAACACAACAATCACTGAACTCAGGGAGAACAGTGAAAAATTCCAATGGAGTACTCATTTACGAGTCTCCATTGATTGTCCCATACAAGATTTAAATATGCAAAAAAGGGGTCCGTGGAGCCTCAGTTATGAGTCTCAAAACACGGGAATAGCCAGATATCCCTCTCTCCAGAGAAGAAAGCCCATTGCCAAGGGGTGCCTCCTAGTGGGGAGAGCACCAAACCACCCTGATACGTAGTCCCTCAGGTCCTCACTCTGTTGCGAGCTTTGGGACCTAAATATGGAAACACCAGGGTGGCCCCTGTGAGTCAAAGTCTAACTCTGTGGCGAGTATAACGACATAAGACAAGGGTACCAAGGCTAGGCATCCATCCACAGACTGCAGTTTCGGGGTATTTGCCCCTCGTCAGTGTGGAGCAGGATTCTGGCTACTGGGGCAATGATAAATAGACCAACAAAACACAACAATCACTGAACTCAGGGAGAAAAGTGAAAAATTCCAATGGAGTACTCATTTACGAGTCTCCATTGATTGTCCCATACAAGATTTAAATATGCAAAAAAGGGGTCCGTGGAGCCTTAGTTACGAGTCTCAAAACACGGGAATAGCCAGATATCCCTCTCTCCAGAGAAGGAAGACCATTGCCAAGGGGTGCCTCCTAGTAGGGAGAGCACCAAACCACTTCAAATACAGCTGCTTACATCCATTGTTTTCTCATTGAATTCAACTGCATGACTAAAATGCAAGACGGTCACATGTAGTTATAAATATTTACCAAAGCCAGGCATCCATGCACAGACAGTTGTTTTGGGGTATTGCCCCTCATCAGTGTGGAGCAGGATTCTGGCTAATAGAGGATAAGGTAAAGTAGACGGAAAACTGGTTTTAGTAAACCCTTGTCATGTAGCAAAACTCGCAGAGTTAGACTTTGACACAAAAGGGGCCACCCTTGTATTTCCCTATTTATGTTCCAATACTCACAACCGAGAGGGACTTAAGGGGCTACATATCAGGGTAGTCTGGTGATCTCCCCACTCGGAGGCACCCCTTTGCAACTGGTTTTCCTTCCCTGGAGGGATATCTGGCTATTCCCGTGTTTTGAGACTTGCAACTGAGGCTCCACAGACCCCATTTTTGTATGGTACTTATTTTAAATATAAAGGAGACGTCCAGCAATATTTAAAACTTTCCAGCAGGCAGGGGCAGGGGCAGCATAATAACCAAGCTTAAAGAGAACCAATCACTGCCAATTATATATTTTTTTTATTCCTCCATTTAATTTAATTTAATTTTTAAACAATATTTGTAAATATAATTCATTAATTTTGTGGCCGCGTTTTTAATTTATTCAAATTTTCCTTCACTGTCAAGCGCCGGCTCTTTTCAAAAGAGTCGGCGCGTGACAGGAAACTCCTGGGATGCAGAGCGGCGGGAAGGGCTCCCATGGGCCTTTGCCCGCCGCACTGTCAATACACAGTGATCTCACGCTATACAGCGCAAGATTGCTATGTATGTCTGTCCTAACTGACCCTTTTAGTTTATTCATGAAGATACAAACTGCCTTTGCAGTCTGTATGTTATACTTTACCTAATCCTTCCTAGTGGTGTAGCAAGGCCGGGCGCTGCCATCTTGATGACATCACTTGCGTTTCAGCTGTGTGTTCCACCGTCGGATTGCAAGTGACGTCATCAAGATGGCAGCCGGCCTTACTGCACCGCTACAGAGAAGTAGGTAAAGTATAACATACAGACTGCAAAATCAGTCTGTATCTTCATGAAGTCTATTTATAAAGATATAGACTGCAAAGTTTATATCTTATACTTTACCTACTCCTCTGTAGCAGTGCAGTAAGGCTGGGCTCCATTTTGATGACGTCACTTGCGTTCTGATGGTAAAACGCATTGCTGGAACGCAGGTGACATCATCAAGATGGCGGCACCCAGCCTTACTGCACCGCTATAAAGGATTAGGTAAAGTATTAGATACAAACTGCAAAGGCAGTCTATATCTTTATAAATGGAATTAGGGAAAGATAAACTTTTATAACAGGGACAGTTAAATTTAGATGATAGGTTCTCTTTAACTTACCACTCTCCTTGGCCCCGAAGCGCTGGCTTGCCACTCTGGGACCCCTGCCGAGCTCCAGGATCCCAGACTCCAGTGACAACACAACTCGGCTGATGGATTGCTCGCTCAGCCAACCAATGACTAGGGCGGAATACCACTGCAGTTACTGATTGGTTGATGGGGCAATCCATCTTCACTGGCCTTAAAACTCAATGGTCAGTCCAGGATCTTCTCCTTTGGCTGATTTTCCAGTCTATTCGTACATTTACATATATCATTACTCTTTTGTAACACTGATGTAACATCGACAACCAATATTCATCACTCAAATCGAATCCCACCGCGGCTCCCGTCCTACCTTGGAAATACACAACCTCTACCATTTCACCATTTTATTTCCATGTAGCCATACTTAACCTGACGGCTCGTTCCCTTTCCAATAGTTTAATACTTTTTAATTTATTTTTTACAAACTTTTATTAGGGACAATTTCTATTATTCTTCATGGAACCAGTCACAATTATGTGTGTGACATTTGGCAAGTCATAATTTTTTAAAATACCTGCGCGGGGGCTGCCTGCAAATAAGTGGATTGAATTTAACGTTGAGTTCTTCCATTAAAATAATAATATGGAATTACCCAGTTGTAATTGTTGGCTCACCCCATGTCCATAAATCCATAGTAACATAATATTGTAATATAGTGTTTTAGAGACAAGCGGGGGCCCTCTGGTCGAAATCACTTTGTCTCTCAAACACTATGATGGTCCCTTTCTCCTCACTACTGTGTTAGTTTTTTGTATCGTATTTTAAATGAAGCTTTGGTTGTTTGTACAGTATAATGAACGCCGGTTATCGCGGCATCCACTATTGCTTATTATAGGCATAGGAAGGGTCTGTGCCTGGTTCAGACACCAGCGCTGGGCAAGTTATCAGGTTATGAGAGCAGAGTAATACATTTCAGCTTAGTAACTGCTCCCAAGGTGTCCCTACATCGTTCATAACACTTGCTCTAGTTATGTCTATATGGAGGCCGGGGCGAGTGTGCGAAGGTTGGAGCGGAGGTGTTTCTTAAGTGCTGAATAATGGGCATGGTGCCACCAGTCATCCTCCAGGGCGCTGTAACTTTGCTCAGCCAGAGCTTAAGCTGTCAAGGCCAAACACTGATATAGTGTTATTACAGGTGCTTTTAAAGTCGCAGTGTCCCTTTTTCTACAACGGAGAATTATAATTTTTTTCTATTTTTTTAATTTAATTTACGGAGTAGATGTGTTTTTCAATGCAACCTAGAATAAAGATAAAGAAAACGACATCAAATTCCATAAAGCGCCATAGGCTGCCATGCCAAGAACTCGTTGCTAGGCCTCTCCATTCATAAAGTGGCCTAAATCTTACTATAGCCCTCATTTCCCCTCCAAATAGATGGAATATGGGCTGGTTATGTCATTATTACCATTTCGAGGCTTATGTAGTAATAATGGATGAATGGCTTGTAGCAAAGAGTTACCAAATAGTACGTAATGGTGTGCAGGAGATCCGGGCCAAAATAACTCACCACTCGGGCAGACTTTATTCCCCTTGAATAAAAAATGTCAGGTTGGAGTTAAGGATCTATTAAATATTCATTAAGAAAAACCTATTACATACATATAAAATTAACACGGGGACAATAAAAGGTTCATTAGGTTGAAATATATTGAAAAAGAATTTAAAATAGGGCAGCTAGTTGTTACCTAATGAGTGATCCTAGTTCTGAGCAGGAGCCATAGAGGTGGACATAGATGGTAAAGGGGCAAGAACACTATATGGGTATTTGTTCTTTAGTAGCTTACTGTAGAACAGCCCTTTATGTCCTAATAATGCACTTGTTTAAACCAAATTCAACAACAAATAGAAATGGGTATGATCCACAGTATAACAGATATAAACTTGGCCATTTGTAGTCCTTCTTAAACCAATAGCACACAGTAAGGTACCCAACCTTAGAACATAGTCGCATACACAAAAGCATAAGTTACAACAGTCCCAACATGTTTCCTCCACTGGGATAAAAGCTTCATCAGGGGACCAGAGAAGTACAGGCTAACAATACAAAGTTTAACTAGGACGAAAGTTGCCCAAAGAAGGCTGATGTAAAAGGGAACGATACCCATGACAGGAGCCAATTACCCCTGTCCCGCTGTCAGATGTATAAAACAACAATAAGCTTTTAAAGGAGAAGTCCCACAGAATAAAAAAAAGCCAGGAAGCCAGGGGGGTGCAGAAAGCTATACAAGAAACTATACTTACCTATCTTCGTGCCCCGTAGCGCCGCTCCCAGGTTATATTGACAGGGTTTCCAGGTGAAATTCCGGGTGATTGTTTGCCTGCTCAGCCAGTCAATGACTGGGGCGGGATACCAGGCAATCACTCGGGCAGTTGCATTGCCGCTGGAAGAGTCTAGTATGTGAAGGTTCCAGGCGAAAACGACATCCGGTGGCCGTCGGCAAGACTCAGAGCGGCACTACAGCGGCACAAGGATAGGTAAGTTTACTTTGCATGTTATTTTTCCACACCCTCCTTTCTTCCTCCGTTTTTTTAATTTTTTTCCTTCCTCTGTTTTTGAAATTTCACTGGACTTCCCAGTATATTTATTACTACCCCCAAAGTAATAGAAGAAAATGTTTAATAGTATGAAATGCTTGAAGATTATAGTAATTAAAAATTATTTTTCCTCACGGATGGGGTTAAGTAGAGTAAAATGGCTATATTGAAAGTGAATTTCACTCCCTCATGTGCATTAAAGGGGTGCTCTAGAGGAAAAAAATGTTTTTACACCAGCTAGTCCCAGAAAGTTATACTACTACTACTACTACTACTTATATTACTTCTTTTCAAAAATCTCAAGTCTACCAGTACTTATCAGCTGCTGTATGTCCTGCAGGAAGTGGCATATCTGACACAGTGCTCTCTGCTGCCACCTGTTTCCTATAAAACAATGGAGTTTGTTAGTTCTTTCTGTGTTTTTTTCCCACACAAGTATTTTTAATATAATAATGGTCTTTCTTTGAAAATTGGCCCTAGTGTCTGAGATAGGGAAATTAGATAGTAAGCCCACTGGGACAGGGAATGATGTGATTGATGACAATCTCTGCACAGCGTTGCAGAATATGCTGGCTCTGTATATGCAATAGGAAATAAATTATCATCATTTTGTAGTTAAAACAGGAGCCAATAATCCGTCTTGCATTCAAAAAGTAGATAATATTTCCAAATATATTCTTAGGACTGTATGTCAGACTCTGTGTTATGGGGATGGGAAAGCAGGACGGCAAACGCTACTAGATTACAGTTTGTTCGAGGAACCAAAGTCCAACTAACGCGTTTCATCATATCCAGTTGTCAAATTCATCTGATAGCTCGTCTCTAAATATGTTATCCTTGGACTTAAAATTGGAAACTTTGGGGGAGATTTATCAAACATGGTGTAAAGTGAAACTGGCCCAGTTGCCCCTAGCAACCAATCAGATTCCCCCTTTCATTCCTCACAGACTCTTTGGAAAATGAAAGGTGGAATCTGATTGGTTGCTAGGGGCAACTGAGCCAGTTTCACTTTACACCATGTTTTATAAATCTCCTCCTTTGTCTGTAATCTGGTAGCACTTGTTGGCCTCCTTTTTATCTCTGTGTCACAAAGCTTGGTGGGAATATACCATTACAAAACATTTGGGAACCTGATCAACATCACTTACAGCTCTTGAGTCTTTAGATCAGGGATAGGAACCTTCGACCCTCCAGCTGTTGCAAAACTACAATTTACATCATGCCTGGACAGCCAAAGCTTTAGCTTTGATGGGAACTGTAGTTTTGCAACAGCTGGAGGGCCGAAGGTTCCCCATCCCTGCTTTAGATATACACAGGGACCTGGTGAGCTCTATCCATTTTTAAATCTGCATATAACTTAGGGGTTCACCCACTATAATATTGCAATTTTGTTTCCCAACATGTTTCTTTCATTATGATAAAAGTTCTTCAGGGTACTAGAAAGGTATAAGTAAGAGAAACACAGGCTAAAAATACAAATGCCCAAAAACAATTATACAAAAAAAAAAATAAGCCCCTTGTTTCTATGCAAAATAACAACACAATGGGCTCTTGAGTTAACACCTCCTTCCATTCCATTAGAAAAAAAAAAAAAAATTTGCGTTGACTTGCCAGCCAATAAAATTCAGGAACCTTGTAAAAGAGACATTACAAATGAATACAGCACAAGGAAACATAAACACAGAGGTCCACCTCTGGAAAAAGCCGCTCGCGAGCCAGCAAGCTTGTCTATGTTAACTCATACTCAATTAAAAATAAGTTTTTTAGATTGGATTCCTTACTGGATCATGAAAATTTTGTTGACCTAAAGTTGTTTGGCAAGACGAAATGGAAATGTAGACTGAGTACTGGAATACACGGACCCGGCCGAGCAGTCGTGGTGGGGGGAACATAGAAGTTAGAAATAAACAAAGTATGGGAGAAATTAGACATCATTACACCCTGACGGTGCCAGCTGTGGAAGATTATAACAGAGACACCTCCATACTTTCCTACAATAACATTCGGGGGTAGTCATCTATTAATATTAATTGTGCGTTCCCGAAGGGTCTGGCGGCTTTGCCAACAGTGTTCTCTGGAACCACCAGGCTTTAGGAGATAATGAGTAATATAAACACATAACCATCGGGGGATTAATAATTGTGTCATTGGTAACATAGACCACCAAAATGGGTGGTTGGAGTTGAGGCAGAACAGATTTTTTATTTTTTTTTTAAACGATATTTTATTAGTGGCTTATGTAATATTTGAACATACATATTGAAAATTCATTACATATTCAAAAAGAAAGTCGCTCACAGGCAACTAAGGATTGTATGCTTACAATATCATACAGATACAATGAGCCTTTGTAATAACCTTAAAAGATATATTATCATATACAATACAACATAGTCTTACCAAAAACATAAGTAGAAAAACAGTAATTTATAATATCACCTTAAAACATGGTATAGATGTCAGATATTCAAATATGCTACCAATAGAATGGAGAGAATTGTCTTTAACAGAGAAAGGGAAAAGCTTAAGATATTTGGAGTGCTCCCAGAGTTCCCTTTTGGGCGGCCATGCAATACCAATCAGTGTCCTTAAATTGATTAATGACAGAGTCTCTCTCTTCTATAGTAAAATCATGAATTAGAAATTGTGTCCATTTGGACATAAATGTTTTTGTTGATTTTTCTTTGGTGCGCAATACATCCAAAAGTTCCCAATGAAAGATCTCCTTCAGAGCGGAGATTACCTCAGAAATGTCTGGTAGAGTATCCAGTATCCAGTGTCTTAATAAACATTTCAGGGAAACTAATAGAGTTAAATGAATTCCTTAAGAAGTAAGTAATTTAGGAGAGGGAGTAGTAGAGTCTATATCAATAAAATGAAAAAGATAACTAAGAGGGAGAAGTGGTATGGCATGGCCCCAAGTGGACAAAAGATAGAGCCGCACAGAGTCCCAAAATTCCTGTACTCGCGTGCAGGCCCAGGCACACTGGAACAAGTCTTCTTTAGGAAGTGAACATTTCGGGCAACTGTTTATGTGAGAAGTGTGAGAGTTGGAAAAAGGAATATTAAAGGCATATATAGCCTTGTGTATAAAGCGGAAATGTATTTCACGTAGAACCACATTGGGAGTGGCAGAATGCACTAGTTGAGATCCTCTCAATATTTGTTGGGTCAGATCCTCTGAAAAAATTACGGAGGACCATTTTTTGAAAAAAATTTATCTAGATAAATTCTTTTGAGAACGTGATCTAAGTTCTCCATATGTATGTGATAAAGAATTATGAACCGGTGGTGTTGGGAATAGATTATCAAATTCTATATCACTTTCTGCTTCTGCTATGTCCCGCACTCTGGAAGTAAGAAATTCAATTATAGAATCGTATTGAGGTAATTTAAATGAAGACAATTTAAATCGTGTTCTGACGATATCCCATGATAAGAAAGTGTTGGAATTAGTATCCAGCAGATCCCCAACAGAAGAAACATGTGCACTCTGCCACTCCGAGTAGTCAGGTGGGTAAAGTGGTGAATGCCACAGAGGAAATCTTTTCGATAGGCAAAAGGGTAAACCATATAATTTTCGTATCGCCTTCCATGTGGCAATGGTGTCTTTAAAGATAACACTTCTCTTAATTTCTGGGGGTAGTTCTGGTAATTTAGCATGTAGCAGGGTGGGTAAAGGCCAAGGTGCTACTAAAGCTTTCTCAATTAAAATATTGGAGAAATATGACGTGTCCATAATCCAATCTTTAGCATGGCGAAAGAGAGCGGCTAAATTATATAATCTAATATCTGGGCATTGAGCGCCACCTTTAGAAGTAGGGAGACAGAGAGTGGAATAGGCAATACGAGGTCTCTTTGATTGCCAAATAAATTTAGTTAAATATGATTGGAGTAGGGAAACGTCAGAATGTTTGAGTAAAAGGGGTATTGTTTGCATTGGATAGAACAGTTTTCCAAAACACATCATTTTGATTAAGTGGGTATGTCCTAGAATTGACAATGGTAGAGATTTCCATCTCTGGAGATCTTGTTTTATTCTCTTAATTATAGGGCGATAGTTCAGGGAATATAGTGAGGAGGGAGTTCTGCCAATCTGGATTCCAAGATAAGTAATATAGGATTTAGCGATGGAGACCCCCGCAGGACCCGAAGTAGACCTCTTATGTGGAGTTAGGTAAAGAAGTTGACTTTTATGTATATTGATTCTATACCCAGAGAAGGAACCAAAAATTTTTAAGGCATCTAATACTGCCGCAACATGTAGATCTGGGTTATCTAAATATATTAAAGCATCATCAGCAAAGCATGTAACTTTGATGATTTGGGAACCAACCCGTATGCCTGAGAAAAAGTCAGAAGAAATAAGATATCTAGCCAGAGGTTCCATCGCCAAATTGAACAATAGAGGGGATAGGGAGCAACCCTGTCTGGTACCTTTTTGTAAGGGGAAGCTATCTGAAAGGAAACCCGGGGTATGAATTCTAGCTTTCGGAGATGTGTATATTGTGGAAATAAAATCTTTGAATTGACCTGTGATACCAAATTTTGTTAAGGTCATGTCCAGCCACTCCCAGCTGATATTATCAAAAGCCTTTTCGGCGTCAATTGCCAACAGACCTGGAGAGTGGCTGGAACGACCCCCAGATTGGACACCAGACTGGGCCGCTAGTACCGTTCTTATATTAGTGACACCAGAACGTCCTTTTATAAAGCCAACTTGATGGCTGCCTATTAGTGATGGTAGGATGTCTGCCAATCTATTGGTCATAATCTTTGCCAACAATTTTAGGTCTACATTTATTAAAGAGATTGGCCTGTACGAATTAGGAGATGTCGGATCCTTCCCCTGTTTGTGTAGTATTTTGATATATGCAGTATCTCCCGATGGGAGCATGTGATGGTCAGTCAGAATAGTTTGGAAAGTAGAAAGAAGAGTGGGGGAGATGACAGAAGACATAGATTTATAAAATTCCGCACTATAGCCATCAGGGCCTGGAGCTTTGTTATTTTTAAGTGTAGAGATAGTTGCAGTAATTTCCTCCAATGTGACTGGGGCGTTGAGAGAATCAAGAGAAGGTGTATCAAGAGACGGTAGAGTTAATGACTCTAGAAAGTTCTTACCAGCAGCCAGATCTTTGGAATATAGTGAGCGGTAAAATTGTTGTAAAAGTTGTGATATGACTTTAGTATCTTTTTGTACATTACCGGCTGTATCTTTGAGAGCAGGGATATGTGTAGTAGGTCTACGACCTTTAGCAAGGTTAGCTAACATTTTCCCTGATTTATTACCATAGCGGAATAAACGGGATATGTATTGATCTCTATATATAGTATTGAGTTTTTCCTGTGCAATTTCGAAAGCTTGTCTAGCTGCTGTCCATTTAGATTTATTGTCATCTGTAGGGGAAGACAGGAAAAGAGTGTATGTAGAGCGCAGATCTTGGGAAAGTTGAAGATAGTTTTTACGTGCTTCATGTTTCTGGGCAGCCACATAAGAAATTATTTGGCCCCTTAGAACTGCTTTTGCAGTCTCCCAGAAAAGTATTGGGGATTGTGTATGTTGAGCATTGTTAGAATAAAAGTCTGACCACCATTTTTTTAATAGTTTGATAAATGATTCATCATTAGCTAAATGAGAAGGAAATCTCCAAATAATATCGGATCCCTTCTGAAAAATATCTCTTAATTGTAAACTAACAGGGGAGTGATCCGAAATTACTATATCATGAATTTCAGTCTTCTACTCTGCCAAGAGAGTCCGGTGACACTAAACAGTAGTCTATTCTTGACCAGGCAGTTTGGGAGTGAGAGTAAAAAGAGTATTCTCTACCATCTGGGTGTAGATGACGCCAAAAATCAGATAGGGAGGTAGAATTAAGGAAGTTGGATAAAATATTATCTGAGGAAGTATATACAGTAGGGGTCTTAGTTCTTTTTCTATCTTCAGTTGTATTAAGAACAGTATTTAGGTCTCCACCAACTATTTTAAGATTATTGTCATCTTGCAGAATGAGGTTTTCCAATTTTTTTAAAAAAATCAGGTCTCTGAGTGTTGGGACCATAAACGTTATATATGCTATATTTGCCCGCTGGAGTGTCAATAAGAAGATGACATATCCTGCCTTTATCATCTTGATATTGAGATAATACCGTACAGGCTAAATTTTTATGTGTAAGAATAACTACCCCGCCTTTACGGTTAATAGCTGGTGAACCATAAACAGCACCCACCCAAAAACGTTTGAGTCTGAAATAATCCGATTCAGTTAAATGTGTTTCTTGCAATAATACTATATCGGCCCTAAGTCTCTTAAGGTGTTTGAGTATAGAAGTCCTCTTAGATGGGGAACGTAGTCCCTTAACATTCCAAGTGATTAATTTCATACAATATTAATAGAAGAGGAGGTGTTAAGAAGAGACCCTGGAAGCACAATTGCGATGCCCTGGCCCCTGGGGGCCACTTCCGCAGTGCTGGTGTTATGAGCGGGCAATGACCGGGGCAGCCGCAGGGGTTATACTTGTCACGGTATAGGCCTGAGGGCGGCACAGCTGTAGGGCCGGTCTGTGGAATCTGCGGGTGATGATGGAAAGGGGATTCTTCGCTGCACTTAGTCAGGGCACCAGTTAGTGGACACCAATGCCAGGGTTCAGTAACAGCGGTTTTATTATAGATGAGGTAACTAGTAGCAACAGTTCTGTCCGGATGCAACCGGGTATATAGCAGGCTTTGACAAATAAGGCAGGAGTGGTGCTGCATAGGCTGTGAGAATACGTGCCGGATGATGGGAGTAGGAGTATGAGAGAAATAGCGGTGCTGGGTGGATTAGCTTGAGAATAATACTTGCTGTGAATCCTTGCAGCGATGAGGAGAAATAACGGAATGACACCCAGATGAGAGAAAAGAATCCGGTCACTTGAGCAGGCAGAAACAGCCGAAGACTGGAATATAGCAGCAGACTTAGTCACTCTTCTGTGGGAGAGGATAGAACCACACAACCTCCTTGCTTGGAAGCCGGGGCTCAACTCTCTTGTCAGCAGGAAGTGGGAGGTCACATGGTTGCTCCTGGCCAGAGCTAGTCGGCCATTGGAGGAACCATGGTTACAGGTCACGTGATCAACAGCCTTGCATACCACTGTACACTGTAATACACAGGAACACATGAGAATACACATGAAAATGCACAATACCAGAGAATACTAGGGGAAAACCAGCAGCAGTTGCAGTGCAAACACTTACCAGAACAGGCATTGACACAGCAAGAGAAATGGCTATAATAGGAGTAGTAGTCTACATGTTCTGGGACACTGCATACCTCCCTAGCAAATTTGAGCCGACCTCGGCGAATCTAGAAGGCAGCAAACATGAATAGACTGGACAATCAAACAACAGGAATGAATGATGAGAGTGAGTGTGATGAGGTGTGTGTTTCCCACGCCCAAGGGACAGGTGAGAAGAGAGAGAGAATGAGAAACCCTAGTGGCAGGACTTCACCTAGGGGTGCCTAACGTACTCTGGCGACCAGGTAGCTAGTGCGTGAACCATCTGACGTGTAAGCCAGGACAACTTAACTGCTGGCGGGTGACCCTCCATATTCCAGCCAGTTAGACAGTAGGTTTTCTGTTAAATGTGTTACCCTACTGGAGGAGAACTGTGAAGACCTGTGTACTACCTTGGCGTGTCTGAGTAGTGTCTTGAATACCTGGAAGAGAAAAGAACAAAATAATAAAAGCAAACATACATGGGGAGCTCCCTTTCATACCACTCAATCACACACACAAGCACTCCACAGGCCAAACACACGAAAAGGTATCCAAGGTGCGATATGTATGGACAAGTGTAAAGGTTAGGTATGACTATGTGTGATAACTACTGTGTTGGGACAAGACAGAGGCGAACAAATACTGGAAACAAAAGGAAGGGAAACACAAAAGACAACAAATACTGCGAGGTCTTGAGGAGAACTGGCTCACATGAATCTGAATGAAAATCTGAGAGAAATCTGAATGAAAATCTGAGAAAAATCTACATACGAACTGGCTCAACTAAATCTTTCCAGCTATAGATATGATAATAATACACAATAATGAGACTGGATGAGAAAATACACTCCTACATAAACTGGACTTTCTCTGAGGTATATGTAAACTGACTTCTCTTACTCAGAGGAGGAGCTATCTGACTTTGACACTGGAAAATATACTGTTTTACAAAAGAGGCACTCTACTCTGAGGCAATCTATGTAACCTTGTGCTTACTCAGAGGAGGAAATACAAAGACTTCGATAACACTGGAATGCAATAGTAGAAAAAGTACAATAATGAAATAAGTGCAATAATACCCTGTGTGGAACACACAATCACAGGAAAGTGCATTAGGAAGGAATGGGTTAAGTGTCTCTGTTAGGTAGAGTCTCTTTTAGGCAATTAGACATCGTCCATGTAAAAGGCTCTGGGACAGGCACTAGAGAACTTTTTGTTATGGTAAGTGTCCATCAGCTCATGGCTGGTTAGTACAGGGAACTTGGTCAGGAGGACCAGGCACGAACCTTGAACGTTGCATAGCAGGAACCTGAAACAATTAAACAGTTAGACAACAAAAACAGTTTAAGGGCTCTGGTCTCTGTAGCGAAGTGGAGGAATTCCTCTGGTAGAGCGCTCAGACCGTCTCAGCGGAGGATCCTCTTCAACAGTGATTGGTGCAGGTACCGGTGGAAGATCACCCCCAGTGTCTGGTTGTAGAGATGGAGTCGTTGGAGGCACAATTGGAAGTGGAGAAACCGCTGGAACGGGTACAGGGAACGCTGGATAGCCTACGGCCATGAGGAACGGTTCAACTTGGAACATTTCTTCCAGAGAGAGAGGTTTAGCTGGAGCTGCTGGGGGAGCCGGAGGCGTGGATGCAGGTACCGGACACGGTGCTGTAAGGCCCTGTAGGTCCTCCTTAGTGCAACGTTTTATCCTATTCCGATGCACCGTCTGTGGGGCTAGCCCAGGCTTTTTGACTTCATACACATCAGTCTCTGGGTAAGGGATAGAGGAGATGACATAGGGCTCAGGCTCCCAAAGGCTTTCAAGTTTGTGAGAGCGATGATATTTCTTTAGCCAAACTTTATCCCCCACTTGTAGTGGTGTGGCATTCGCCCTTAGGTTGTAGGCATCCTCTTGGCGCTGCTGAGCCTCCCCCATCCTCCGGTCAACAATTTCCCGGGCATCCTGGATTCTCCTCTGATGTTCCCGAACCCAGTCAGTTTCAGGTAGGGGGTTGAAGGTGTCAGGAGCTTGGACTCCAAGAGCACGGTCCTGAGGAAGTTGGCCTTGGCGGCCGAACATCAGGTAGAACGGGGAGTAGCCAGTGGAACAATGAGTGGTATTGTTATAGATCTCCACTAGTTCATCCAACAAGTGGGGCCACTCTACTCTCTTTGTCACTGAAGCCGTTCGGAGCATGTTGATAAAGACCTGGTTAACTTTTTCACACAGACCATTCCCTTGAGGGTGATAGGCCGTGGTGCGGAGCTTCTTACATTCATGGTAGGCACACAGCTCCTGGAAAAGTTGCGACTCGAAGGCCGGACCCCGGTCCGTCAGCAGAGACTCTGGGCACCCATAGTGCTTTACATACTCCTTGTAAAAAGTAAGAGCAGTGGTCTTGGCGGTCAAGTCCCTGACAGGTACCACGACTACCCACTTGGAGTAGTGGTCAACCATGGTGAGGGCGTAGGTATACCCGCATCTTGTAGGGGCTAGCTTCACATGGTCCAGGGCGACTAGCTGATTCGGCCGGTGGGAGGTGATTGGATGCAAAGGGGCCCTGACTTCTCTTCCCCCAGCTTTGGAGATATTACAGGCAGGGCACTCAGCACACCAGTTCTCGATGTCAGCCCTCATCCCGATCCAGTAGAACCGCTGTCGGATAGTGGCCTCCGTCTTGTGTACCCCGAAATGACCGGACCGGTCATGGTAGGCATCTAGCACCATCTTAGCGTCTCGTCGGGGAATGAGGATCTGGTGGCACCTCTCCCCAGAGACCGGATCAAGAGAGTTCCGCAGGATCAGTCCCTTCTGTAAGAAGAGCCTCTTTCTTTGCCTCCAGAGTCGCCTTAGCTCGACATCAGGATAGGGCCTCTTTATCCGCATGGGGACCCGACCAGTAGAGAGGTAGCCATAGATCTCCCCCAGGACACGGGACTCTTCCTGGATGGTCTGCCACCTGGCCAAGTCTTGCGGGGCCCTAGGTGGAGGCGAAGGCGTTTCAGGCCCGGCTACATCAATAGCACTCTGGGTAGCGAACCTTTGATAGAAGGGAGGCATTTCTACGTCTTCCCAATCGCTGTCCTCTGGGGCCTCTTCGCCCTTGGATAGTCGGGACAGAAGGTCTGCATTGACGTTAGCCTTGCCACTGCGGTACTTAATTTCAAACTGGAAATTGGCCAGTCGAGAAGCCCACCGCTGCTCCAGGGCGCCCAGCCGAGCAGTGTTGAGATGCGCCAACGGGTTGTTATCCGTATAGATGGTAACAGGGGTGGCAGCCAGGTAGTCCTTGAACTTTTCAGTGACGGCCCACACTAGGGCTAGTAACTCCAACTTGAAGGAGCTATAATTGTTATCGTTCTTTTCAGCACCCCGAAGACTCCGGCTGGCATAAGCTACGACTCTCTCTTGGCCATCTTGAACCTGGGACAGCACAGCTCCCAGGCCTTGGAAGCTGGCGTCTGTGTAAAGCCGGAAAGGAAGGTTATAGTCCGGGTAGGCCAGGATAGGAGGCGTGGTCAACAGGCGTTTCAGGGTTTGAAAAGCAACCTCCTGCCGTTCGGACCACTCGACGGGGAGTCGTCGGTTGTAGCTTTCTCGAGGGCAACCCCGGAGTAACTCATTGAGGGGCTCGGCCACTTGGGCAAAGTGGGGAATGAAGCGGCGGTAATAGCCGGCAAATCCCAGAAAGCTTCTCACCTCCTTGACGGTCTTAGGGGTATCCCAGTGTTCCACAGCCGAGATCTTCTCTGGATCGGGTCGTATCCCCTCAGCACTCACAACGTGCCCCAGATAGTTCACTTGGGGTTTGAGAAGGTGGCACTTGGAAGGCTTGATTTTCAGGCCGTGATCGATTAGGACCTGGAACACTTCAGCCAGATGATGGACGTGATCTTCGTAGGTACGTGAATAGACAATCACATCATCTAGGTAGAGCAGGACACTCTGAAAGTTGAGATGGCCGAGACACCTTTCCATCAACCGCTGGAAGGTAGCGGGGGCGTTGCACAGACCGAAGGGCATGCTGGTGAATTCGAATAGTCCCATGGGGGTGGTGAAGGCCGTCTTCTCACGGTCTTCGGGTGCCATGGGCACCTGCCAGTACCCACTGGTGAGGTCCAAGGTGGAGAAGTAGGCGGCTGACCCCAAAGCAGCAATAGACTCTTCGATCCGGGGCAAAGGATAGGCATCCTTGTGGGTGATTGTGTTTATCTTCCTATAATCCACGCAGAACCGGATGTTACCGTCTTTCTTCCTCACGAGGACAATAGGGGCAGCCCACGGACTCTGACTTTCTTGGATAACGTTAGAGTCTTTCATCTCCTTGAGCAGTTTCTTGACCTGCTGATAGCTGGCAGGAGGGATTGGCCGATGTTTCTCTTTGATAGGCAAATGGTCCCCAGTGTTGATCCGATGCTGGACCAGGTTGGTCTTCCCGAAATCGAGGGAGTGTTTGCTGAAGGCCTCGTGATACCTTTTGGCCACCTTGAGGATGCCGTGGAGGTATTCAAGTGGGGTATTGGCATCGCCAATATGGAGTTCATCCCACCAAGGGGCGAGAGCCCTGTTTGAGTCCCTTTGAGTGCCACGGATGGAACTCTGATAGGCGATGGTCTCCTCACAGACGATGTCCTCAGGATCGAGTTGGTATAACATGGCCACGGTGGTGAACTTGGGTAGGTCAGCTGAGGAGTCTCCAAGGTTCACCAGACGGACAGGGACCTGACCATTGGAGACGGTCACCAGGCTTCTAGCGGCCCTGACAAGAGGTTGCCCCTCAATTTCAATAGCATCCAGAAGGGCCACATAATCAGCATTGTTGAGGCCTGGACGGACCCTGCACCAGATGAGGAACTCACTGTTAGCTGGGATGGTGATCGGACGAGCATCTCTAGTGCGGACACGGCAGATTTCTCCTCGAGGATTGGCAAATTTCCGCTGAGCGGCGAGCACCTTTATGGTATTCTGAACGGCTTGCCTGTACTGAGGAGACATAGCACAAGACATAGAGGCATTCAAGGCATCCAACACTTCAGTGAATACATGACGGATAATATTCATGCCTAATACCACAGTCCCACTATCTCCCTGAGCCTCAGTAACAATGATACCCTGACGCGCTAGCTCCCGCTTCCCTATGCAGACAGTGGGTTCCCAGTAACCTAGTTGCACAATAGGACGACCATTACTAGCAATAAGTTTCAGACGGTATTTCTCAACTGGACCTAGGGTTCTCAGATCCCAATGTTCTTCAAACACATGCCTCGGGATAGTGGTAACCTGGGAACCTGTATCTACCAGAGCCTCCAGGGGGACTCCGTCCACCCAGAGAGTCACATGCGGGCATTGTGAGAGGAACCTTGAGAACCACTGTGCTTCCTGCGGGCCTGGATCTCGACCTCCTGGGTGTTGGCCCTCGGACCCAGGGGTAGCCCGTTTAACTGATAGCACTGAGAGCGGTAGTGTCCATGTCGCCTACAGTGGCGGCAATAGGGGCGCTCAGGGGATCTAAGTCTCGGTGGAGGAGGCCGATCGGGAACTGAATACTCAGGGCAGGGGTCCTGTGGTGGTGGAGGTGTTGGATAGGCCCCTTGTAGCCCCCTTAGGGCTTGGCAGAGAGAGTCAACCACTTGCGTAAGGAGAGCAGGGATCGCTGGTGAATTAGCCGGGATAGACTGTTGGGCAGCTTGTATAGCGGAAACTGGTGGAACCATAGTGGGCACTGGAGGTGGGGGTATAGGTCCCACCGGATCCGGGCAATCTGAACCTGGAGTACAGCCGGCACAGGGATTGTCAATGCCAACCACCCTCAGAGCCAGAGTCTTGAAGTCCAGGAAAGGCATTGTAGGGTTTTGGGCAGCTAGCATACGCAGTTGGCTCTGGATGAGTCTAGAGTCCACCCCCTCTATGAAGCGGTCAGTGATCATACTCTCCACAGCCGAGGGGTCTATGGTATCAACCTGTCTGAGGGCCCGGTAGGCAGATTGGAGTGCTAGTGCATAGTCTCTGAGGGTCTCACCTGGCCTTTGTCGTCGGTCATAAAACTTAAGGCGGACCTCCGTGGGTGACTGTACCTCAAATTCTTTACTCAGCTGGGTCAGGATCTGTTGTACATTAGCTTTCTCCGTAGCTGGCCATGACCGCACCTCCTCGGCAGCGGGACCCTCAAGTTGTCCTAGCAGCAACTGCACCTGCTGAGTGGGAGAGAGTGAGACAAGTTCAAGGGTGCGGGAAATTTTTTCCTTGAAATCAGCCAACGTGTGGGGTTCTCCTTTATAACTGGGAAGATTGTTGGGCCCAATGAAGAATGGGACCGCTGCGGTAGCCATAGCAACGGGAGCCGCGGGAAGCCTTCTTCGGGCCGTCGGCGAACTGCCGGACCCGTCAGAGTCACTGTGATGGCCGGTGGACATGACGAGGGGTTCTGGTGTAAGGCGCCTGGAAGAAAGTAGGGGCGAGGAGAGCTTGCGGGAACAGCAGGCACCGATAGGCAGGGTGTCCGGGACCGGAGAGGAATAGGGCGGAAGTCAGCATCAACACTTCCGGCGGTCCGGGCACAATCTCCTTCCCTCCTGCAACAGAGGCTTGGATACTGCAGGGCCGGGGCGGAGCGCGCGCGCGCGCGAAGACAGTGCGTCACCGGCTGACTTGACCCCTTAGCAGGCCGCAGCGCGGCAATAGCAAAGTCTCTGGGGGGATTAGCAGTACAGTTCTGGGGACACTGACAGTTGGCACAACACAGTCTGTATCCTGTTCGTGACGCCAAAAATGCGATGCCCTGGCCCCTGGGGGCCACTTCCGCAGTGCTGGTGTTATGAGCGGGCAATGACCGGGGCAGCCGCAGGGGTTATACTTGTCACGGTATAGGCCTGAGGGCGGCACAGCTGTAGGGCCGGTCTGTGGAATCTGCGGGTGATGATGGGCATGCGATTCTTCGCTGCACTTAGTCAGGGCACCAGTTAGTGGACACCAATGCCAGGGTTCAGTAACAACGGTTTTATTATAGATGAGGTAACTAGTAGCAACAGTTCTGTCCGGATGCAACCGGGTATATAGCAGGCTTTGACAAATAAGGCAGGAGTGGTGCTGCATAGGCTGTGAGAATACGTGCCGGATGATGGGAGTAGGAGTATGAGAGAAATAGCGGTGCTGGGTGGATTAGCTTGAGAATAATACTTGCTGTGAATCCTTGCAGCGATGAGGAGAGATAACGGAATGACACCCAGATGAGAGAGAAGAATCCGGACACTTGAGCAGGCAGAAACAGCCGAAGACTGGAATATAGCAGCAGACTTAGTCACTCTTCTGTGGGAGAGGATAGAACCACACAACCTCCTTGCTTGGAAGCCGGGGCTCAACTCTCTTGTCAGCAGGAAGTGGGAGGTCACATGGTTGCTCCTGGCCAGAGCTAGTCGGCCATTGGAGGAACCATGGTTACAGGTCACGTGATCAACAGCCTTGCATACCACTGTACACTGTAATACACAGGAACACATGAGAATACACATGAAAATGCACAATACCAGAGAATACTAGGGGAAAACCAGCAGCAGTTGCAGTGCAAACACTTACCAGAACAGGCATTGACACAGCAAGAGAAATGGCTATAATAGGAGTAGTAGTCTACATGTTCTGGGACACTGCACAATAACATAGTGGGTAACCCTTTCAGGCAGAAAAAGAGGATAGCATGTAGCATTTTCAGACAAACTAAAGGTGATATACCTAAGAATAAAACAGTTAACAATATAAACTAAGCGAATAAAGTGAGATGTGGACTTCACTTTTTTCGTATTGTCCAATGTTCGGAGCATTCGCAAGCTCCGCATTATGGAGAAGAAATAAAGAGAAAGAAATAACTGGTGGAGAGGTCACATCAACCTCCGCTCCACTAAATGAGTATATATTAAAATTAAAGACATACACATCCCTACCCTCCTGAGAAATGTGTGAGTTGTCACAGGGAAGCAAATAAATAAAATAAAATAAAAGGGAGCGCCAGTATATAATGATTAGTACTTAAAGAAGTTGTACTTAAACTTAAAACCATACAAGGTGGAATTATACACATACATACATATACATGTACACACACATATATATATACATACATAAATACATACTTACACACACACACACACACACACACACACCACCAAATGCATTACTACCTAGACTAAAGAAAATAATAATGTAGTAACAAGGTGTCCCTAATATAGTATTTAGTCAACATATATAGGGCTAAATAGAGAAAAAATACTCAGTTTTAATGAGCAGCATAGCGTCCAACAGAACAGAGATGGAGTTCATAATCATTCCATTTTTTCTACCGTGTCAGTAGGACCATCCAAACGTCGTCTCTTGTGCTTGTCTTGGATAGGTGGAGTGAGACCCTTTACATCTTTAAGGGAAGAAATGGCTTCCTCAGGAGAACTGTAAAGAGAGGCTGAACCATCCGATTTGAAAACTTTCAGCATGGCAGGATAAAGAAGAGCAAATCGTATTTGATTTTTTACCAATGTCGAGCAAATGTGTGCGAAAGCTTTACGTTTTTGAACCACTGCTGCGGAGTAGTCATTAAACGACTCCTCGGCACTTAGAGAAGTCAGAGATGTGGTCGGGCAGGGCCGGTAATGTCAGGAGTCCGAGCGGGGAGCGATATTATGAGCAGAGGGTGGAGGAGCTCACTCACACTGCTGCCATCCCATACGCACCGGAACCGGAAGTCCTCGAGGCAGAACAGATTTATAATGACGACTTTCATAAGTCCCCCCGTTCCCAAGAAAGATCTTAGAATGCATCATCGATAAAGCTGTTTCACGCTATAAGGGGTTTTCCACTTTTTACTAAATATTTAGTCTTGATGGTGAAAAAATATTAAAGATATTAGATGTTATTGGATGGATAATGTTAGAAGCCCCCACATATATCTGGCGGATAAAAACTATCTGTAAATTTAAGGACTTGTCAAATTTAGAGATCCGTTTGCATTAGGTCCTTTTGATCTCTTTCTAAACCCATATCAATCAGCTGTATACTGTGAACTAGCCTTCAATATCTTAGGCAGTGCCCCCAGAGGAGAAATAAAGAATTACATTGTTCTTGTTTAATCAGTATGCTGCACATATATCCTAAGGGCCCTATTACACGGGATGATAATCGTGTGAAAAATCGTTAAATCGTTTGAATTTAAAAGATAATCGTTCTCTGTAATTGTAGACAATGATCGAAAAATCATTTATATGTCATTGATCTTTGATTTAGGGTCCTATTACACTGAGCGAATTTTAACGAATAACGATAAACGATCGCAAATGAGATTGTTTATCGTTAACCTGAAATTCTTCACTATATTACACAGAACGATAATTGTAATGGTGCGTTTACACAGACAGATTTATCTGACAGATCTTTGAAGCCAAAACCAAGAACAGACTATAAACAGGGATTAAGTGCAGAAAGGAAAGACTGGGATCTATCCTCTTTTCAAATCCATTCCTGGCTTTGGCTTCCAAAATCTTCCAGATAAATCTTTCTGTGTAAACGCACCCTCAGTTACGATCGTTACTATGATCGTTTATTCCTTCTGATCCCAGCAAAACAATGAACAATGTGCAATTACACTGAACTATTAGTGAACAAATGCGGAACTTGAGCGAACGAATGTGGAATTACAGCGAACGATTAGCGAACAATTAACGATAATTTTGGGTTCAGATCTTTATCAACGATCTACGACATACGAACGATCTTTCGATCGTTGCCTGCAATTACACAGAAAGGATTATCGTTTAAATTTGAATGATTTAACGATTTTACGCGATAATCGCTCTCTGTAATAGGGCCCCTAGATCTGAACCTAAAATTATCGTCAATCATTGGCTAATCGTTTGCTGTAATCCCACATTCATTCGCGCAAGTTCCGCATCTGTTCGCTAATCGTTCAGTGTAATTGCACATTGTTCATTGTTTTTCTAGGATCAGGAGGAATAAATGATCATAGTCACGATCGTAACTTATGCTGCGTTTACACGTAACGATTATCGTGCGAATTTGCACGATAACGGTCGAATTCGAACGATAATCGTACGTGTAAACGCAGCGAACGATCGAACGCCGCACGATAAATCGTACATTTTGATCTTTCATCAGGTCATCAAATCGTCGTTCATCGTACGCAAAAAATTCGCAAATCGTTCCGTGTGAACAGTCGTTCACCGATTTAACCAATGTGTGACATAGGCTTAAACGATCGCAAAACGATCGCAGTGCGAATTTTCGTACGATATATCGTACCATCTAAACGCTGATCGTTATAAAAAAAAATCGTAAATCCGACATCGCTAATCGTACGATTGGGCCAATAATCGTTACGTGTAAACGCAGCATAACGATTATCATTCTGTGTAATATGGTGAACGATTTCAGGTTAACGATAAACAATCTAGTTTGCGATCGTTCATCGTTAATCGTTAAAAATCGCTCTGAGTAATAGGACTCTAAGTCTTCCAGATTCAAAAAAGCACTTTGTAGTCACTTTCGCTTCTACCTGAGCATCCTGAATGAAAGACCTGCTCCATTAAAGAGATACTGTCACCTCTCCCCATCCTTGGGCCTATTTGGAGGTATTGTTTACAATAAAATTCTTGTGGGATTAAAAAAAAACTTTTTTTTTTTTTCCCCACTTCTGGCATCCATGTGTGCAACTAGGAGAAAACTCTCCTGTTGATGGGTAGTGCCATGCAGGCCCATGAGGCTGCCCTGACTATAGGCTAGTAGATCACTAATTTAATACATACATATGGAGTCCACTGATCTGTGTATGTAAACAAATGATTGCTTATACAAGTCCATTGGGGGAAGAAAAAAAAGTAGAAAAGTAAATAAAAGTTAAAGAAAAAATAAAAATAGAAAATAATAGTAATAATAATGAAAAATATAAACTTCCCAAAAAATTACCATGTACGGTATTGTTGCGCGCAGGATTGTCTGATCTATTCAAATACGATGTGATTGTCCCTGCAGAGTGAATGACGTAAAAGAATAAAAAATACTAAATGTCAGAATGATCAAAAAGTCCCCTCTATGCAAAAACAAGCCCTCACTTATCTTCATAAGCAAAAACATTAAACTATTGTAGGGATCTGAATATGAAAATTGGAATATGGAAGTGGTGTATGCCTTCCAGCTCTCTGCTGCCATCTCTGTCCAGGGCAGTGGCAAATCCCATAGAAAACCTCTCCTGTTCTGGAAAGTAAAGTTCTTGTTCTGGACAGAGGTGGCAGCAGAGAGCACTGTATCAGACAAAAAAAAACACCCCTTTGTGCAGGACATACAGCAGCTGACAAATACTTGAGATTTTTAAATAAAAGTAATTTACAAATCTGTATAACTTTCTGACACCAGTCAATGTAAAAAAAATTTCCCCTCTGGAGTACCCCTTTAAAATTTTTAACAATTTGCAAATGAATGGTCCCCTATGTAATACCGCAAGAAGTGGGGATGTGGTGTCTTTATCTTGCTCCCATTGGTTATCATCCAGATTCAACATCTATAATTAAATTGCCATATGGATTTTCTGAAAATCGAAACATCAATTATAGATGTTTAAAAAAAAGAAAAGAAAAGAAAATGTGTCTTTAAATAACAATGCAATTTCCTCCCCCGAAAAGGGACGTTGCTACTGGACTATTATTACAAGTGTATTGGACCAGATGCAGCAGCGTTTAGCACAACTATGCTGTTTCCTCCCTTCTAATAAAATATATAGTACGAAACGTTCAAAACAGCAAAGCATGAAACTAAAGCTAAAAATAACATATTCATCTTTTTTATTATTTGGCTGAGAAGGAAAATCACAGAGCAATGAATATTTCTGTCCGGCTTACAGTATGAAGCAAACACGCTTCCATTGTGGAGCGGCCGGGCTACGGGACCAGAGGGAGTGACTGAACGGTTATCAGGAATTATCCCCATAATTGTCCGGTATGGGGATCAATATTCTGTAACAATGGACAGAAGTATAAGAAAGACCTGCCATAGTAACACAGCTTCACTTATGAGGGGAATTTGTACATTTACCATTGATCTATCAGTGGAAAACACTTATGCTGCGTTTACACGGAACGATTATCGTTCGAATTTTCGCAATATCGATCGCATTTGAGCGATAATCGTTCCGTGTAAACACAGCAAGCGATGAGCGAAAAATCGTTCATTGTGATCTTTCAACATGTTCTCAAATCGTCGTCCATCGTTCGCTAAAAATTCGCAGATCGTTTTGTGTAAACAGTCTTTCAAAGATTCAGCCTATGATGGGCTTAAGCGATCTTAAAAACGATTCCATTAACGATTTTTCTTACGATTTTTCTAACGATTCCAAACGCTGATCGTTATAAAAACCAAATCGTTGCTTCAAAATCATTAAACGGTCGATTGGGCGAATTATCGCTCTGTGTAAACGTAGCATTACTCTCAGACCTAAACCAAAAATTACTCCCTACTATTGCTCTTATTGAGCACTGCTCTTTGTCAGCAGTACTCACACCTGGACTTTCTTTCCCTTACTTGTTTGGCCAATCACAGGAGAGCACCCACTCACAAGTCCTCCTACTCTCTGCTATGCTGTGACATAGTGCTCAAGGAAACAGTAATAACTGCATAGAGTGAAAAAGCTAGCAATATTATGGTGGAGTATATGCAGTACAATAAGACACATGGTGTGTGTGTGTTTGTGTGTAGGAGGGGGGGATTGATGATAGGTTTGCAAAGTACTACTGTATGTGATCATGAAGTACAGAAGAGGCAGAGGATAGGATCCCAGCAAGAAAGGGGTTAGATATAAAAGCAGCCTTGGTTTAAGAAGTGAACTGATAATAACAATAATTAAAGGGAGCAATTAAAGGGGTAGTGCGGCGCTAAGAAATTATTCACAAAATAACACACATTACAAAGTTATACAACTTTGTAATGTATGTTATGTATGTGAATGGCCCCCTTCCCGTGTTCCCCGACCCCCGCTCGTGTACCCGGAAGTGTAGTGCACTACACATACCTGATCCGTGTAAACCGACCCCGTCTGTCATCTTGTCAAAGACATAATCTTCGGGAGGCCGGCCGACCCGCTCCTGCTGTCCCTCGTGCCGGCCCCCCTCTGCCGCGTCATCAGCTGCTCAGCCGCGCTTGGCTGAGCATAACTGTGCTCAGCCAATCGTGGCTGAGCACAGTTATGACGCGACAGAGGGGGGCCGGCATGAGGGACGGCAGGAGCGGGTCGGCCGGCCTCCCGAAGATGACGTCTTTGACAGTGGCGTAGCTACCATAGAGGCAGGGAAGGCGGTTGCTATGCGGCCCGTGGAGGGAGGGGGCCCAGGGAAGATAAGAGCCTCCTGTGTCCTTTTTCTTAACCCCTTATTTACTGCAGTGTGTAAGTGACCCAGTGTTCTCTAACATGCTGCAAGACAAAAAAAGGGTTAATACAGAAGACAATTAGCTCTCTTCTTGACTACTCTGATAACCTCTGACCTCTGTTTTCCTGCAGAGGTCAGGGGTTATCAGTGCAGGAGTAGCAAAGGAGAGAGCTAATTGTCTTATGTATTAACCCTTTTTTGTGTTGCAGCATGTAAGAGAACACTGGGCCACTTACACACTGCAGTAAATAAAGGGTTAAGCAAAAGGTAGTCTGCTCCTGCACCTATGTATATAATCATAGGATTCTGCCTCTGGCCACAAGAGAATTTTTTTTTGGGCCACATCACAGAGTGTATCTATCTATCCATCCATCCATCCATCCATCCATCCATCCATCCATCTATCTATATTAGTGTGTTGGGGAGGGGGGCCCCATACAGTTTTTTGCTATGGGGCCCCATGAATCCCAACTACGCCCCTGGTCTTTGACAAGATTACAGACGGGGTCGATCGACACGGATCAGGTATGTATAGTGCACTACACTTCCGGGTACACGGGTGGGGGTCGGGGAACACGGGAAGGGGGCCATTCACATACATAGCATACATTACAAAGTTGTATAACTTTTGTGAATAATTTCCTAGCGCCGCACTACCCCTTTAACATAATTAATAAGGTGGAAAGAAGACAAGAGTCCATCAGGTTCAACCTAGAGAAACCTTACTTACTTACTGTGCAGATGAAGGGGAAGGCAAAAACCCTTACAAGGCAAAAGAGAATTGCCCCATCACAGGGAGAAAATTCCTTCCCGACTCCAATGGCAATCAGAACTCAGGCAGTACAGTATGCATAGTGGAAAGGTAAGTATATTCACAAGAGACAACTGATTAGAACATTTTGGGAAGTCAGAGAGAAGAGAAAAGTCTTGATTTACCTTTCAGGCAGAATGTAGACCCTCTGGAGGTAGCAGTCAGGATTAGGAAGCAGGGTGCAGTGTTGCTTTTCCCTTGCACAATGCTACTTCTTGTTTTCCATCTTGGTGTGTCTGCTGCTAGAGACAGAATTCTGCTAGATACAAGTAGTGGACAGCAATGTGCAGGTAAGACACCTAGTGGTCAAGCCTGTAAAGTTTTTTTTCTGGGCTAAAGAGTAATGTTTGGTCAATTAAGGGATTTACAAATATGTCAGAAAGCCATTGAGCTCTACTACAGCTTACTAGGAAGCCACAGAAATGACAATATACTGTGATACAATGTTAGTGCAGTGTACTAGAGATTGAATTTTCTCTGTGCATATCTCCTAGAAGGAGGGGGGGGGAGTATAAAATAAAAGTATAAAAAAGTCCCTCTCACTACAAATTCATATTAATTCTATTTTTTCCCATTAAAAAATCCTAACTAAATAAAATATATATGCATAACTGGAAATGTCTGAACTAATAAAATATAATTTTATTTATCCTGCATGGTGAATACTGTAAAATAAAAATAATATTTCCGGAATTGCATTTTTTTGGTCAGCTCTTACAGCATGGAATAAAAAGTGGTTATAAAGTCCCATTCACGCCAAAATGGCACCACAAATGAGCCCCCACACAGCTCCATAGACAAAAAGATAAAAGGTTATGGGGTCAGAATATGGCAATCCTTATGCTTAGTTTACACGAGGCGATTATTGGCCCGATCGTACGATTAAAGATTTCGAAGTATATATCGTACGGAAAAATCGTTTTGCGATCGTACGCCTGCAGCCCGGCTCGCCCGCAGCCCGCCCCCCGCTCAACCGCAGCCCCCTGCGCCGCCCTGATCGCCACCCCCGCCGCTCCGATCGCCTCCCGCCAACGCTCTGATCGCCACCCCCGCCGCTCCGATCGCCCCCCCCCCCCCGAAGCGGCGGCGGGTGGCGGTGGCGATCGGAGTGGCGGCAGGGGCGATCGGAGCGCAGGGGGCTGCAGATGAGCGGGGGGCCGGGCTGCGAGTGGGGGGCAGGGCGGCGGGCTATAAATTAGCCTGGGTTCGCACTACGTTTTTGCAATCTGTTTTTTTCATCCGTTTTGCAAAAAAAAAGGGATGGAAAAACGGATGCACTTGTGTGCATCGGTTATGATTCGTTTTTTCCATCCGTTTTTTGCAAAAACGGATTGCAAACGTATTTTGAACCCAACCTTTTCTGTAATTGTACTGACCTGTAGAATAAAGTTAACATGTCAGTTTTATTGCAGGGGAAACTCAAAGAAGAAAAAAACTTGAAGAAACACACACAAAATGCTCAGCGAAATTGCAGTTTTTTTTTTTACAAATATATATATATATATATATATATATTATTATTTTTTTTTTTCAATGGCATCCTCTAATATTTTTAGATACCTTAATTACATAGTAAGGCCATGTTCACACAAGGTATGTGTTGTATAAATCACGGCCATTGTTGCAAATTTGCAACAATGGCCGTGATTTATACAACACATACATTGTATGTGAATGAATAGAATCCCGGCCAGAGTGTATACACACAGCATACGCTGTGGGCAGGATTCCATGCGGCTGCAGGAAAAACTGACATGTCAGTTTCCTGCGGCCGCTATTCAATGAACCTGTCGGTTCATACAATGGAGCGTGCGGCTCCGGCCACACACACCATTGTGTGCAGCAGTGAATTTGGCAGAAACGAAGATCATCCTGCAGTACCGGCCGGGATGATCTTTAGTAACACCGGCCGGGTCACAGAATGGTCGATGTTATACGCCATGTGGTCATGGCCTAAGGTTGAAAAAAAGATCAGAGTTTATTAAGTTCAACCTACAACAATAGTGTTGATCCAGAGAAAGGAACAAACCCCCATGAGGCAAATGACAATTGCCCCTCACAAGGAGAACAATTCCTTCCTGACTCCAATATGGCAATTAGCATATATCCCTGGATCGATGTTCTAGCACATGAAATTTAGTGCCATAACTTGAGAAAAGCATCCAGGCCACACCATATTTAAAGGAGTACTCCAACTCCACGTGTCTTTTTGGCCCTTGTTGTAGTTTTATTGGTAAAAAACAGTCTCCGTATAGTAAATAGTATGAAGCTGTGTAATTGGTAGAAAATTTTAGCATTTAGGGCCTAACTTTCAATTTTATCCTGGGCCCCACCAGTCTAATATTGGCCCTGGTCCTACTGAATCACTGTCAGCACATTGACAGTGTCTGACACTAAGCACTCAGGCAACCTGCTGCCTATATTCTTTCTTAAAGTGCACCTGTCATTGTAAGAAACTAAAAGACATATGAGAAGTTTTGGTTGGTCACGGTTTGAGTGTTAAGACCATTCAGGATTACGAGTCAGGAGAAGCCACGCTCATCGTGTTCTCTCCCGGCTCTGTGTCATGTGACCAGGGCTGCCGCATAGTATAAGCCTTCGGAGACGTCCTGCTCTGGAGTGGAGGAAGGTGATGTCAAAAAGTTTTTATAATGACTGATGCTTTTTAAGTTCAAAGAGGTCGGGGGGCAACCGATCAGATTCCACCTTTCATTTTTCAAAGAGTCTGTGAGGAATGAAAGGTGGAATCTGATTGGTTGCTAGGGGCAACTGAGACAGTCTCACTTTACACCATGTTTGATAAATCTCACCCATGGTGTGAATCCACCCTTATACATGAGGATCCTAAATCTAAAACTCCTTCTACTAACTCAGAATGCCTTAGTATAAAGTTTAAAGTGTGTGATCTAAACTAGACTACTGCTTAAGGCTTACGGAGAATGGTTTCATTCATAGGAGCTCAACAACATAAACTGTCTGTGGCTTCTTTTCTCCTCGGGGCCAATAGAACCCATTTGGAATAGGCCACAAACCAAAAACCAATTTGCTAAATCATCAGTTGTAGCTCAGCCTATATAATGCCTGTGGTCACATTAATGGACTCCTGAAGAAGCACGCATCTGACTACTATGTTCACACAACCTACTGGCAATACACATGTTTATTTGACCTGCCCGGAGCGATATCTGAAAGCCTTGAAATTCATCATGGTACGCCAGACGTAAGATGTAAATGCACAATTTGCCAACAACATCTTTCTCGGCCAAGTGCCGTCTCATTAGAAAGTATTAATGCCCCACTTATTTACTCAGACTGAATTTAGTGTTAAAAGCACAGCTTAAAACAAGGCTCATTTAGCGAGTACTTAATGTATGAGCTACTGATGAAAACATAAGCGTACCCTTAATGGGAGGTTGAATCGAACACTACAGCTTTATTAAGTTAGAAGGGAAAAAAATCCTAAAAAGAATTCAAGTATTTTTAACCCTTAATAATATCCATAGAGTTTCAAAGATTTTTCCGTTACACTTCACAATATCAGGTTACTTAAAGGGGTACTCCGGAAGGGAATGGTTTCAAATCAACAGGTGTTAGAAAGTTATACAGGTTTTTAAACCAGTTTTATAAAAAACAAACAAAAAAAAAAAACTTTCAGTGCCTATCAGCTGCCGTATGTCCTGCAGTAAGTGGAGTTTTCTTTACAGTCCGACATGGTGATCTCTGCTGCCACCTCTGTCGGGAACAGGTTTTCTATAGGGATTTGCTACTGCTCTGGACAATTCCTGACATGGACAGAGGTGGTAGCAGAGAGCACTGTGTTAGGGTACGTGCACACTACGGAACGGTGACGGAAAACCAGTCGCGCATTCCGCAGCTCGCACCCGCTCGCCGACTGTGGCGGGCACGCGTTTTTTTTATCCGTCCGTGTCATAGACTCCATTTAATACACGGGCAGATTCTGTCGTCTGTCCAAAGAATGAACAGGTTTGTTCTTTGGACAGGGTGCGGGAGCGGTGAGCGGGAATAGAGAAGAGAGAAGAGTGAGAAATGACACTAGCACTGTGTACAAAGAGCAATTGGTACTCTGGTATCTACACAAGGGACAGCTGCACATAACTTTATGGGTGGTGAGAAATGAAAGGGAACACTTGATTTACCTTTTGGGAGCATTGTGGATCCTCTTCAGCAGGCAGACTGACTCATACCATAGTATGCCTGACCCTGGAGCTGTACTTGAGTTGTGCAAGTAGAGGAGGTCAGCACTGACACATTGACATGACATGGCTTCAGACAGATGGACACACCGTCCCAAGAGACAATGTTATGTCAGTCTGTGATAGTTGGTGACTGACACTCGAACACCCATGAGACCTGTGGAAATACAACTGTGAAACTGATCTGGAGTATGCCCGAGCGCTCACTGATATATCTCCCCCATTAGGATTGTAGCCTAAATATATTTATAAACTAAATACATATATAAACGAATAGTAAAATACACCTCACTTTACAAATGGGTGTGATTTTGTCAAAAGAAAGCGTGGCTTATATTGTGACACGGTTCAGCAAAAACTTATTAAAGGGAAGTCCAGCCAGACCCATTTTTTAGCAAGTGTTGGGGAGGATAAAAGAAATAACATGCTATTACCTCCCCCGCTCCAGTGATGGTGGCTGCACATCGCCGCTCTAGTCCCTAGGTCCCCGGTCACTTCCTGATCAAAATGGGGAGCCAGGTCATGACGTGTGAGGTCCCCTAGCCAGTCAGCGACCGAGGCAGGACTCTGCTAAAAAAAAATTGGTCTGGCCGGACTTCTCCTTTAAAAATTTAGAGCCCAATTTCGGTGTTAGTTAAGCTAATTAATAGCTGTCTACAGATGTGCCCGATTTATCAAAAAGCCACTTTTATAATTCTGGTGAATTTAGAGACTGTCTAAGGGCCCTATTCCACCGGACGATTATCGTTCGCATAATCGTTAACGATTAATGATCTCAAGCGACCGCTATTGCGAAAGACCTGAAAACGTTCACTCATTTCCATGGAATGATAATCGTTACTTATGATTGTATTTGCAATCGTTTTTTCTTCGCTATTTCTTCGCTATTGCGTTCGTATCTACTGCGAACGACCGAACGACGGCTCATTCAATGCAAACGATTTGCGAATGTTTAGCGAACGAGCAATGATAAAAATAGGTCCAGGTCTTATAAAGCGATCAACGATTTCTTGTTCGGTCGCTAATCGTTAACTGCATTTCAACCGAACGATTATCGTTTAGATTCAAATGATTTAACGATAATCTGAAGGATAATCGTCCGGTGGAATAGGGTCCTAAGTCTTGTGTAGAAATTCAAGCATGTGGATCACTCAGCAAATGAATATTGGTGGCTGAAGAAGTTGGATGCAGCCCTAGAGAATCCTGGGAAACATGAATACAGCCCATTCAAATGCTGAGCTATCAGACTCGACCATGGTCATCTCTAGTCTTACAATTTGGTAAATCTGGGCCCATGTTCTTCAGTCCTGGCTGGTAAACCACGTCAGCATGAGCCCATTTACATTTTTGCTATGCGTTGCCCTACCTTCTGTGCTCCTCATCTTTTTCCCAGTCTTCCCTCGTACTCTAGGTCAACAAGGCTTCCTAAGACTTGTGTGTTACCGGCGTAAGACCGCTAAACCGCTATGTTACTCCTATGCTATATTATACAACTAAAAAAGACATAAAAACCCTTGTCTAAAACTTTTTTGGTGAAAGTTGAATCGTTGGACAAGCTAAGTCTCAATATGTTCGAGCCCTCGCTCACGCGGTACGTAAAGTCCTTGGTGGATTTTGCTCCACCACCTTCAACTGTAAGTCAATTCAAGTGAAATGTCGTAATATTATTACGGTTGATTGGATCTTCATCCCGGCTCCTAATATAGGAGATTAGTGAACACGTCTTTGAGTTCTCTCTCTCCGTTGAGTAACCCAGTGATGTGTGCTGGGTTTGTGAAAGGAAAAAGTCAGTAGGAAGGAACATTAAATAAATAGTGATCACTGCTGAGAGATTTATTGACCTGAGAAGAAGTCATTAGCCAAGGTCTCAGTCAATATTTACCTCACAGTTCAGTAAATCTCGATGTTCAGTGAAAATTAAAGTCAATATGATGTGTGCTTTTTTACTCGCAAATTAATTTTCCAATGTAAAAGCCTCATTTTTTGCAATAAAACCACTTTTTAAACTTATGCATATCCCCCGGTGGCTTTTAAAAAGAGTGTTATAAAGCCGATGAAATTCTGGCAATGGAATGCTGGCTTAACTTGGCAGGGAGTTTCCACATATTTATATATGCAACGAGAAGCCTTATGAATATGAGGGCTGTCTCAGCAGGTAGGGTAACATTTATAACACACAAGGTAGTAATATTATTCATCTCATTACGGTGATAGGCAAGCGGATGATTGATCCGAAGGCATCTGTATTTTATGTAAGTAGGTGCCGCGTGAATGTCGGCACGGGGGAATCGTAAGCCGAAAATGAACATATTACATATTACGGTGGCACCTTCTCAGTTGTGTAGAATGGTTTTCGATGTCCTCTCGGTGGTGGTAAGTAGGCCAAGAAAGTAGCGTTTACTAGATTATAGACGAGACCGCTCAAATGTATTCCTTAAGTGCTGACTATGATGTGGTTGGTGAAGAACAAGTGTTTGTTGTTGTAACGACCAAAGGAAATTAGCGTAAAGGCATGGGAGGCCATTTTGTAGGAAGTTGTAAAAGAGATGTCACAGAAGTGCACAAGGTCTCCAATCCACTTACATCGGAAACCATATAGTAACATAGTAACATGGTTGAAAGAAGACAAGAGTCCATTAGGTTCAACCTAGAGAAACCATACTGTGTTGATCCAGAGGAAGGCAAAAACCCCTATGTATAAAACGATTCTGCAAGCAACGATTTTAGAGGAGAATACCCCCTTAGCATGGACGGAGGGAGTACAGCTCCATACAAAGAAGCCGTACAGGCTCCAAACCGGTTACATGTATCGGACTCTTTGGTATTTGGGATATCCATCCTTCTCACTCCAGTTTTACTTTATAGTATGAGGACAATTATCTAAGAGATTTCACAAAATTTTCCTAAATACATCCCTTGGATTGATACATTTGCCAAGTTGGTAGGTCCCTTGTACACCCCCTTTTATTCATCCAAAGGGGCAGTTTTGGGGCTGTAATTTGTGCCGCAAAAAAAAAATGGAGAAGCCATTGTGTCGGCATGGATCAATCAAAAATCAATGGACTGGACTGGATTAATGCAACTAATAGATTATACCCTTGAATGACCATTGAATACACAAGCTGTGTTAAAGACCAAATCCCAGAAGAAACTGGCACAGATAAAATGTTTTAATGAAGTTTTTTCAACTAGGGTTCCTGGTGATCCCTAAGACCTAGACAGAAGATTCCCAGAAAAAAGCAACAAGATAGATCCGGTTTTTTTTGACGGACACAAAAACGTAGCTGACACTACTTTTGTGTCCGCTAAAAAAAACGGATCCGTTTGATCCGTTTTTTTTATAATGGAAGTCAATGGAAAAATGGATCAAAACGGATGCACACAAATGCATGTTTTTTTCATCTGTTTTTCATCATTTTTTTGCAAAAAAACGGATGAAAAAAACGGATTGCAAAAATGCAGTGTGAACCCAGCCTTACTTGTTATGAATGTACTTGGTGGGACCTTGGCGCCAGTTTGCACCACACCCATGTCCACCTGCTTAGTTTTCTGGCAGGTTCAGAGTTTTGCCTTTGCGTTTCTGTGACTGGCGGGTTTCTCTGCCAGTCAGTGTATTTGTTATCAGGTGCCTGTGTTGGAGATCAGGGGATTGGGCCAATCAGCCCTGGACCAGACCCCTGGCCTCCTATATAGGATCTCCAGTGTCTTTGTCCTATGCTGGATATTGAGACTAGTTTCTAATGTGCCCAGCTCCCCTGCTAGTTTCTTGTTATATCCTCTGACTATCTGACCTCAGCTCTCATTCCCTGACAAACCTTTCTTTCCGCCTGCCCTGCCCTTTTTGGCTTGCGACCTGACTGTGCTTTTTGGATAACATTTTTGTACTTTTGCTACCTGCCAGTTGTGACCTCGGCCTGTCTGACCTTCTCTTCTTGTTAGTTTGTCTGTCTGCGTACAATGTGTCACCGTACTTAGGCGAGGGACTGACGGCCAGTTGCTCGCTGCCGCCTAGGGCAGATTGTGGCAAGTAAGCAGGGACAGCTGACGGGGATCAATGCAGGGTTCACTGTCTGGTGCCTTCCCCATCATTTTTTTTTTCCAATGGCCATCATTTTCGTGGCAATTAACAGCCGGTGTTATGAAACAAACGTCATTGTTTGCTGTAAATTGTTTGCTGCAATTGACGGCCCTCCAAAAAGATGGCTGTAAGATGGCCGCACAAAGACATAGCCTCTAGTGATCAGTTAAAGGTCCTGTCACCCCAACTATGGTGGCATGTCTGTGTGACATGTTGAAAGATTTTTAGTGTCAGTAATACGTAAGGGTACGTTCACACGTACCTGGTTTAACAAAATAGGCCCAATCCATGTTTTCCAGGAGGTCTTCGGACTGCGTTCACCTTCTAGGCAGGAGGATTTGAATGCCGATTGTTCAGGTTTGTCAAGTTTGCTGACCTCTAGTAATGTTGATCACGCCAAATCAAGACCAAAGTTAAACACCTATATCAATATCCAACCACCTTAAAAATTTTTATCTCCTTAAACTTCTACCATTGAATATTCACCATCCCTCCAATCTTTGGCCCCTTCTTTCTTTATATTTATCCACTCATATCTATACCCGATGTCAATTAAAGAAAGCTATGAACTTAGCCAAGGCCACCTACCCAGTAGGCCAGACTCCCGCTCTCCACTAATAATTCTCGCTATTCTTAGATCCCAGGTTTATTTTTTATTCATAGCAGAGAAAAAAAAATTATAATACTGTGTCGAGTATATCATGGAAACAGGTTTATAGGGCTACCAGCTGTTTAACTACCACTCTAGGAAGCAATCAGCATAGCATTAGCCGTACCCTAGTATATGGATGCCAACTAGCAAATGATGACATCATGACCCCGGCCCGGGCTCCTCTGCAATCCATCTGATCTTCTGACAGGTTTGACTCCCTGCTGCCCAGAACTATTGTAACTCTATAGAAGGGCTGCCAAGTGACTCAGTCAGGAGGAGGTTTACAATGCAGGTAGGAATTGGCCAGGAAAGGCTATAATATATACTTTGGTTAATTTATGGAGAAAAAAAAATGACAAAATGTTGTGTCAAGAGTTTATTCGATGTTTCTGCTGGCCGCGTGTTATTTTCTCAGCTGCAAAGAGATGTCTGTAATGGCATACATCACACGTGGAAGTGCTAAAGCAGCAACAGGTATGATTCAGGCCGAGGCCCACAATGGCTCTAAATAGGGATTTTTATTACTGCTTAAGCTATTCGTATACACTAGAGAATGTCAGCCTGACTATTGAGGGTGTTAGTTTCCTTATGCCACTTTATACTGGGTTATCCTATGACTTCATGACCTCTCCACTAGCGACTGGCAGTGCATCTGCAGGTTTAATGTTGTTGGGCCAACCAATGTTTATTAGTACTGTCATTTTTTTATTTTTTTTGCTTCTATAAGGGTGACAAGGTGCATGATATATTCACTGTTGTGTTATATAATACTTATGTTCATGTTATCAGAAGCATAATAAAAATATGGTCGCCTAAAACTCTCATGGTGTATGCCATCACATACGCTAAAGCTAGCCATACATATTAGCTCATTCGGCAGACAGTTGTCTATTCTGATTTCCCTATACCTTGCAAACTTGGCCATGCGTGCATATATTTCCAATAGAAAAATAGTGTAAGCCACTGCCAGGTACCTCTGGATGTAAATTACCACTACTGAGAACAAAAAGTTTAAAGGAGTTATCCGGGTAACAAAAACAATATTCTAAACAATCCCCCTTCCTAATAATACCCTATGTCCAATATACATGTATAACCTATCTTGCACCCAATCCCTTTTTCTCATATTTACCCGCTCTGGATGTCTAAAATCATCTATTTTGTGTCCACTCTGACAACACGCTGCTATCTCTTCCCCCTCCCTTTGTAGACACAGGACATGTGATCTCCTCTGTTAGTTGTTTATTGACTTGGTAACCCAACCCCCCAGGAGACATCATTTCTATCATCTCTATGCACCTGTTCACTTGTGAAAGTGATAGTGCTGCTTCCTTAGAGTTATGTGTGTCCCTAACCACAGCTCTGTATATTGTAAGTGTTATAGATGTTCTTAGAGTCTGTATAGAACTAGAATGTTTTCATTCACAGTTAGCAAGCAGAGATCTAAACCTACACTAAACCCCCCCGGTAAACATATGCCCGTTATGTAGCACATACCTACATAATGTGTGCGTCAGCTCTGCTACACCATGCGCGTGTCAGCTCTGCTACATCATCAGCTAGTATGGAATACATATTGGGGTGATGTGATGCAAAATCAGTGGAAAAAAACAGTCCTGTGTTTACTGTGCAATAGTAATGACAGCAGTGGGCAGGAAAGAAAGCAGGAAGATGCATGATGGGAAATGTAGTTTCCGGGCTGGTGACCATTTTGGATATAGATCGACTGTTAGAAAAACTTTAGAAAAACTCAGGAATGGCAGCAGCTAGAAAGACAGGAGACGTCCCAATATACTCGCGAGTAAGACCAGCAAGCATTTCATTTTTTTATCTCTCAGGTGGATTACCCCTTTAAGCTATCACTATCCAACATGACCATGTCTTCTCCATCTGACATAATTCATTCTAAAAAAAAAGGAAAGTTTTCTGATTTGACGTCTCACATGTGCCCTGGCTATTATTGTGGCTGCAATGCTTTGTCATATCATAGACATTTTTTTTTCATTCGCTAATGGGTGGCTTGATGCTCACAATAGGACACGCCAAGAGGGATTAAAATAAAAGTCTTGGGAATTTATTTTCCTTTCATGTTAATCTTTCCACACACCCTACAAGTATAGATCTGGAAAACACAGCCTGGTATCTCTAAGAAAACAATGTCGGCCTCTAGGTGGGGAATGGAAATAGTATTACTAGAGAAGGATAAAGGAAAACCAGTGCAGGGAGTGTTTCACAGATCTACCAAAGTGACGGCTGAATTTTCAACCAGTGGAATTATTACTGATCTCGAGGATAAACTTGGTTTCTCATCAGTTTCAATGGGAAATTTGTTACAATCTGCGTAAGTTAGTCCGGGAAACTTAAAGCTGTAGTAATAAGCAATTAAGCGGTTCTCATAGAGATTACATTATCTTCTATTGTTATCTAGATGCTCATGTACGGGGTGATCCTGCTACTCGGCCTGAGCTCTGAGCCACATCTCAGTAGCCTACATCTCAATGCTCCACATAAGCGTTGGACCTCTGTCTGCATTAAAGGGAATATTCAGTGCTACAAAAAAATGCCCACTTTCTTCCAGATACAGCATGACTCTTGTCTCCAATTTGGGCGGGGTTCTGTAACTCTGTTTCATTGAAGTAAATGGAGCTTAATTGCAAACCACACCTGAACTGGAGACAAGAGTGGTGCTGTCTCTGGAAGAAAGTGGCAATGTTTTTGTAGCACTGGATAACCCCTTTAACTGGTCTTCTTGACATCAAAGCAATGGAAAGCTTGATGGACCACTGCCTTATAGATCAGGGTGGTCTGTGCTGAGGTCCACTGAATGACAATGGCCGTCTTGTGGTTTCCATTATAAAAAGCTAATGGTCCCAATATACTTTATACTTATGTGACTAAACCTGCGGCTTGAGGTAGGTTAGAAGAAAGTATAATGTGTATGGCAGTTAGGGATAGTCCGAACCTGCCGAGGACTCTTGGCAATGATTCCCGCTGTCTTAAGCCTCCGTGGAGAGGGTGGATAAAGTGGGAAGACCGCCTGGAAAACTGGGATACAGCCTATGGCTGTGACTGTATCACGGTTTTCCAGACGGTCCTCCTGCTGTATCCACCCTCTGCACGGAGATTTAAGACAGTGGGAATCTTTGCCGAGATTCCGGGTTCGTACAAACCCGAACCTTGGCAGGTTCGGACCATCCATGATGGCAGTCTCTCGAGACTTCATAGATGAAGTTGGGGTTGGGTGTGATGGAATTTACCTGTACAACCCCTTTGTTCTTAGACAGATAAGCTACTGTTAGAGATGTCTGGCCAAGGCTTATCCGTCCCCATATCCCCATAGAGAACACATTTGTATGGGGAGGATGGGGGAGAACGGTTGGTTGAACCATGGCCACCTTATGACACATATGTAAACAAATCCCAAGATGGAGCACTACATTTGGCTTCCACTTAAAGGGGTTGTCCGGCGATAAAAAATTATTCACAGAATAACACACATTACAAAGTTATACAACTTTGTAATGTATGTTATGTCTGTGAATGGCCCCCTTCCCCGTGTTTCCCCCCACCCACGCTAGACCCGGAAGTGTGGTGCATTATACTCACCGCATGTCGTGTCGTCCACGGTCTCCGATCGTCAGCAGTGACGTCTTCTTCGTGAGTCCGGCGGATCTTCCCGAGTGCTGGCCGCCCTCTGCAGCGTCATCCGAAGCTCAGCCGCGATTGGCTGAGCATAACTGTGCTCAGCCAATCGCGGCTGAGCGGCTGATGACGCGGCCACGTCATCAGCTGCTCAGCCGCGATTGGCTGAGCACAGTTATGCTCAGCCAATCGCGGCTGAGCTTCGGATGACGCTGCAGAGGGCGGCCGGCACTCGGGAAGATCCGCTGGCCTCCCGAAGAAGACGTCACTGCTGACGATCGGAGACCGTGGTCGGCACGTGACAGGTAATGTATAGCGCACCACACTTCCGGGTACACGGGTGGGGGTGGTGGGACACGGGGAAGGGGGCCATTCACAGACATAACATACATTACAAAGTTGTATAACTTTGTAATGTGTGTTATTCTGTGAATAATTTTTTTTGCCGGACAACCCCTTTAAGGCCCTATTACACAAAGCATAGTACAGAAGTAGGTTTGAAGCTAAGAAACGGAGGTACCAAACTGCCTAAACTGTAGATCAAAGTTATGTCTCTTTAAATTCCTCCATACCCATCCTATACAGGGGTGTAACTACAGGGTGGGCAAAGGCAGTGTTAGCACCTAGGGCCTGGTGTCTAAAGGAGCCCATAGGATGACCACAGTATTATATTTATTTTGTTCTAACTGAAAGCCCTTAAAGGGGTTATCCAGCGCTACAAAAACATGGCCACTTTTCTCCCTACTGTTGTCTCCAGTTCAGGTGCAGTTTGCACCTAAGCTCCATTTACTTCAATGGAACTGAGTTTCAAAACCCCGCCCAATCTGGAGACAACAGTAGGGGGAAAATGGCCATGTTTTTGTAGTGCTGGATAACCCCTTTAAACGAGTGTCTCCTTCCCTGCCACACCACAGTATCATACATGGCAGACTGCAGGTAGAGCTCTGTTATGCAATCTGCTTTAATACCTAGGAGCTTCAAGTTAAAGGGGAAGTCCGGCAAAATTTTTTATTAAAGTATTGCATTGCCCCCCAAAAGTTATACAAATCACCAATATACACTTATTACGTAAAATGCTTATAAAGGGCTTTTTTCCTGCCCTTACTACTGCATCAAGGCTTCACTTCTTGGATAACGTTGTGATGTCTCTTCCTGGATAAAATGTTGATGTCACTTCCTGGATAAAATGGTGATGTCACGACCCGACTCCCAGAGCTGTGCGGGCTGTGGCTGCTAGAGAGGATGATGGTAGGAGGACACTGAGGGACACAGGGCACTGGAGGGACACTGAGCAACCCTCTGCCATCATCTCCAGCAGCCACAACCCGCACAGCTCTGAGAGTCGGGGCGTGACATCACCATTTTATCCAGGAAGTGACATCACCATGTTATCCAGGAAGTGACATCACCATGTTATCCAGGAAGTGACATCACCATGTTATCCAGGAAGTGACATCACCATGTTATCCAGGAAGTGAAGCCTTGATGCAGTAGTAAGTGCAGGGAAAAAAGTACTTTATAAGCATTTCCCGTAATAAGTGTATATTGGTGATTTTTATAACTTTTAGGGGGCAATACAAAACTTAAATAAAATTTTTTGCCTTTAAGTCTCTAACTATGTGACACATACATATAAATTTAGATATACGGTGACAAAAACATTTACAGGTAAGTGTCCAAGTAATGTTGTCACTTTACTATTATTATTAATAAAAGTACTGGCACCTTTATAGGGCAAGATAAACAGGTGTGGATGTTTCTAATGAATGTGGAATTTCCTCTGAGCACACGCACTGCTCCACTGGATGTCAGTAGAACTCTACTACAATACACCTGGAAGCTGAACTCCTGCCACAAGGAACGTCAGACTATCCCACAACTCACACACCTCGTAGTGCCATTAAAATGGATAAAATCATTGGAAATTATGCAGTAAATATTTCTCATTAGAGCTGAGTGAACCTCAAGCATGCTGCCTGGAAAACATGGGTACAGCCATAAGCCCATAGGCTGTATTCATATTCCCAGAACTCTCTAGGGCTCCAGAAGCCACCATCTGCAGCCACCATCAAATGCCGCAAACTTGGGATCAGATGAACCCAAAACATGCTCAAAGTTAACTCAACTCTATGTATCATGTATTATATGAAGATAAAGCAAGTCTCATTCATGATTGCATCTTCTCCTTGACATTAGCAGTTTTCAGTGTGGTAGTGTCACTTAAAGGGGTTGTCCAGCGAAAAAAAATATTTTTTTTTCAATTCAACTGATGTCAGAAAGTTATAAAGATTTGTAATTTATTTCTATTAAAACAAAACTCAAGTCTTCCCATACTTATTAGCTACTATATGTCATGCAGGAAATGTTACACAGTGCTCTCTGCTGCCATCTCTGGCCGAGACAGGAACTCTGTCTCGGTTTTCTATGAATCCCCATAGAAAACCTCTCCTGCTCTGGACAGTTCCTGTCTCGGCCAGAGATGGCAGCAGAGAGCACTGTGTCAGACTGGAAATAAAACAACATTTCCTGCATTTAGTAGCTGTTAAGTATGGGGAGACATGAGATTTTTTGATAGAAGTAAATTATAAATCTATATAACTTACTGACACCAGTTGATTTGAAAGAAAAAGATTTTCACTGAACAACCCCTTTAAAGCAAATGTACCACTAGTTACATGGCTTTGTGCTTTTACATGAATAGTCCGGCACCAGCGCAGGGATGCGGATGCCATGGTCCTTTCTTTAAACCGCCGCCTGGTTCCCGTGCATGGCACTGGTTTATTCCTGAGCACCGGCCCAGCATGAAGTGGTGGGGACTGGCTTATCGGCCTGTGACGATCGTGAACTCGGCGGCAGTTCAAAAAAATGTCCACTTAGATAAGCCCTTTGAGCATGTGTTATTTTTTACCTCTGCAAAATGTAAACCACCCAATGTCGGGGAATGAATGAACATTTCTGTGCAGCTAAGTTGGACAGCCATAATAAAGCCAAATATTAAAGGGGTACTCCAGAGGGAGAATTATTATTAAATCAACTGGTGTCAGAAAGTTACACATTTGTAAATTACAGTACTTCTATTAAAAAACAGTACTTATCAGCTGTTGTATGTCCTGCAAGAGGCGGTGTATTCTTTCCAGTGTGACCCAGTGCTCTCTGCTGCCACCTCTGTCCATATTAGGAACTGTCCAGAGCAGGAGAGATTTTCTATGTGGATTTGTTACTACTCTGGACAGTTCCTGACATGGACAGAGGTGGCAGCTGAGAGTAGAAGGAAAACTTCAGTGATATCTTTTCACTGGACTACCCCAAAAGGTCTGGACCACCAACAATTGTCAGATCATCAATTTTGTAACATTATCTTAGGAAGGAAGGTGACATCTTTTTGATTCATTCCAAAAATTAAGCATAACCTACGGCCTATAAGATGTAACTTATCAAGATGGTTCTCAGCTGTCAGACACCGAGCAACGTATCCCAAGCAGCCGAATAACGTGAACTAAATCTAGGAATTGTGTAAATGTTGTGTGAGGTCTGACAGAACGCACACAAGGTCATAAAAATGTGGTCGCCCTTCGAAGATTATTCAAAGTCTCTCCAGTCATAAATCCCAAATCAGCTCTTTCCATCTTCCTTTCCTGCATGACCTCACTGAGACACATTGCTGAAAGAAAAATACCCTTCAGATCAAGTCTCCAAATTAAGGAAAAACGTTACTGAATGAACAACTACAGTGTCAGTCAACACCGTAAGCGCCAGAAGCCTATGATAGAGGATATGAAGATACGTGAAGAAGAAGAACATGATGATGAAGACTATGAAGATATGTCAAGAAGAAGAGTATGATGAAGAATATGAAAGTACGCAAATACGAAGAATATGATGAGGCTATCCAATCACTGTATGAGGCTATCCAATCAGAGCTGAAAGTGCCATACAGTGTAAGTGTGGTGAGCCCCCGCAGCACAATGGCGGAGGTAGAGTGTGGTAGAGTAGTGGCGCCGGTGCCGGTTGGGCACACGGGTATGGTGGCACACCTGCTTTTTTTTTAAAGGGCCGGTTACACCTTGTTCCCCTGTGGTCAGTGACCTGCCGTGCTGCTGCGGGTGTAGTGGTGTAGTGACCCTCCCTGACTATCGGTTCCGCCACCCACAGAGCGGGGAAATGTCCCAAGGATGTAGTGTACACTGTGTTGGTGTGGGACGAAGAATCACAGAGTCTCTTTATCATAAATAATCTCTTGTTTACTTGGAAAGTACTTGTGTGCAGCAGAACACACAACAGTGCTTTGTAGGAGACCTTTCTTTTTATAAAACACTTGATAATACACTCGGTAGTACACTTGATAATACAGGATCCAGTTCTGTGGTAGGAGTACATTGAAGAGTATAGTCATGCTGACTAAGTTGCGTGTTGGGAGATACAAAGGATCAGAGAGGCAGAGAGGAGGATGTCGTAAGAGTCCCAATCCAAGTAGTAATGTGCTCTGCTGGAATGTTGGAGGATGAGGTAGAAGAATACTTTAGGAGAAGAAGAAGAGAACACTTGTGTCTGTGTTTTGACCTTTAGGGTCTTTGCACCACCTTATGCCCACCAGTGTCGGGTGGCCCGTCCTATGAGGGTGACACAAGCCCCAAACCCTGTTACCTGGGATGAGCGGAATGCTGAGGGTTCCCTGCTGACAACCGCACTGCGAGATAGAGTTCCTAGGCTCTTAGCAACTTTGCTCTATCCGGATCAGTTCCTTGCTAACTGCTGTCTGTGGATACTTGTCGAACACATGTTGACAAGTTTTTTTCCTAAAGTAACAATGCTCATTTAATTATTATTATTATTTTTTTTTTAGGGCAATTTTTTAAAATAAAAATATACATGGCCTGTTAATATACTGTGACTCATGAATATATATGTTATTTGTTTAATTTAACTTAACAAATTTAGGAGTTACTCATTAGATTTGTGGTACGTTTGGAAAAGTTAACCCTTTAAATGAATAAAGGTCTCCCACTGAATACACATCTGCTTCTACCCTCTTGTACCTTTGCTGCCTCAGGCAGGTTGGCTTTATGGAGATGGATTGGGCTTGTTTTATACTGTGTTCACGTCCATTTAAGTCATAAAATGGTGTTTACAGGCCTGAGAGCGGATCGGTGCTCAGGTACACAAGTGCAAGGAACGCTTGAGAAGTGCGGTGTAAGTGACTACAGATGTGTGCGCTACATCTAATCCTCTTGCAGGTCACCCAGATCAGCACTACACACGTCAACACCAACATTTACTTAATGGGTTATATTAGTACAAAAAAAAAAAAAGTTCAAATGTATTACTTTGCCAAACCTGTACTCATCTACAAAGATGGTGTTGAGTGCCAAGAGCAAGTTATATCTGGATAAAGAGACACTGCTATTTTTATGGTGCATTTAGATATTTTTTTACATAGTTAAAAAACATAAAAAGAAAAACAAGGGTCCATCAAGTCAAACTTATAACCCTATCTATAATCCAGAGGAAGGGAGGGGGGGGGGGGCATCACAAAATCATTAAACGGCCATCTTTAAAAATGTTGCATAGTCTCAATGCTCTTACTGCAAAGAATCTCCATCTGTGATGATGGTAAAACCATCTGTCCTCTGTCATTCCGCTGTAAGAATGAAGTAACAACCGTATATAACTAATATATAATAATGTCTTGTTGCAGCCAGTGAAAGGCTGGGCAGGCTGTCAGTGTAAAAGGACCCAGAGGCTGAAGCAGGAGTGCAGGCAGTACATTAGTTAAAGGGTTAGTTCATTAAAAAAAATTCTTTCAAATCAGCTGGTGCCAGAGATTTGTAATTTACTTAACTATAAAAAAAAATCTCTAGTCTTCCAGTACTTATCAGCTGCTGTATGTCTTGCAGGAAATGGTGTATTCTTTCCTTTCTAATGCAATTCTCTCTATTGCCACCTCTGTCCATGTCAGGAACTGTCCAGAGCAGTAGCAAATCTCCATAGAAAACCTCCCCTGCTCACAACTTCCTGCAGAACACACAGCAGCTGATAAGTACTTAGCAAATTACAAATCTCTGGTAATTCCTGGCACCAGTCGATTTGAAAGAATTTTTTTGGGGAACTACCCCTTTAAACAGGGAGGTCACTACATTCTCCCAGGTCAATGAAAATCAGCTGCGAGAATGCAGGTCCATAGACTGTAATCATACAGAGTATCGCAGCAGATTTGCTGCAAAACTCGCAGTGGGAAATCCGCTGCAAACATGTGTGAACGCACTCTGAAGTGTAAGTACAGTAGGTAACACAGACAGGAGTACAGTAACAGGTGACACCAGTATATAGATAACACAGACAGTATAGTGACAGGTGACACCAGTATATAAATAACACAGGTAGGAGTACACTGACAGGTGATACCAGTATAGATAACTCAGACAGAAGTACAGTGACAGGTGACACCAGTATATAGATAACACAGACAGGAGTACAGTGAAAGTTGACACCAGTATACAGATAACACAGACAGAAATACAGTGACAGGTGACACCAGTATATAGATAACACAGACAGGAGCACAGTAACAGATGACACCAGTATATAGATAATACAGACAGGTGTACAGTGACAGGTGACACCAGTATATAGATAACACAGATAGGAGTACAGTGACAGGTGACACCAGTATATAGATAATACAGACAGGAGTACAGTGACAGATGACACCAGTATATAGATAATACAGACAGGTGTACAGTGACAGGTGACACCAGTATATAGATAACACAGACAGGAGTACAGTGACAGGTGACACCAGTATATAGATAATACAGACAAGAGTACAGTGACAGATGACACCAGTATATAGATAATACAGACAGGTGTACAGTGACAGGTGACACCAGTATATACATCCAAACAATATTTTATTATCAAAGTACACAAAATGAATAAAAGAAGCAGACAAAAGTTAACAAGCCTCCTCACAAGGCCATGACAAGGTTAAAAATGCTTAAATCAATACCCTGCTTACGTCCAAGACGGGATACACTAACAACTGACCCCTAAACACAACATGGATGAAGAGAAATGAAAAAATAATTGTAATGGTGGAAAAGGATATTAACCCCTTCAAGATGGGGCTAAATTTTGTTTTTGCGTTTTCTTTTTTTCCTCCTCATGTTTAAAAGCCCATAGCCCTTGCATTTTTTCACCTACTTGAGCCCTTATTTTTTGCGCCACTAATTGTACTTTCCAATGACAGACTTCATTTTTCCATAAAATATGCTGTGAAACCAGAAAAAAATTATATGCACGGTAAAATTCAAAAAAAGGAATTTGTTTTCATTTTGGGGGGGTTTGGTGTTTACGCCATTCACCCTATGGTAAAACTGACAAGTTTTCTCTGTTCCTGTACACCAGTATAGACATCACTGCAGTTTACTTAATACAGCAATGATCGATGAGATCCTTGCTGTATTACTCTGATCTGCAGCAGACCAGATAAATGGATTGCCGAGCCGGGATTAGCGTCAGTGCGATGCTGAGCCCTGGCCGGCTCAGTAAAAGGGATGAGATCGTGGGGGGGGGAGATCCCCCCACTAGACACCAGGGAAAGGGGGATACAATACATTTAAATGCAGCTGTCAGTTTTGACAGCTGCATTTAAATGTATAATTAACGGACGCGGCAATCGGACCATGCCCGGTAATAGCCGAGGTCCTGGGCCACACATAGCACCCGGTCGCTGTGCAACCCCTCTCTGAATGCCCCCACCCGCATAAGGACGTACAGTTACATGCTGCTGTGGGAAGCGGTTCACCTAAAAATCAATGAAAAGCATACAATGAAAAAATGTCACCATGTGTGAAGGATAAAGGGGGGTCAGGTAAGAGAATCCCTGAACCATTTGTTCACAGTATATAGACACAAACACAATTACGAATATTCACAGAATATTCACAGAACTCTATTGTTTAAAACACAAAAAAAAAAATCATCACTTGTTATTCGCGAAATGTGCGATTAAGGGATTTATCTGTGTGTGTAAAAGGACTCTTAGGCTTAGTGCTCCATGATTTCAAGATTATTTTAAAATATAAAAGCAAAAAAATCTTTAAAAATATGTTTAATAGAGATGAGCAAACCTCGAGCATGCGAATCCCATCAGCACCCAATCGTTCGCCATTTGATTAGCGGTGGCTGCTGAAGTTGGATAAAGCTCTAAGGTTGTCTGGAAAACATGGATACAGCCAATGACTATATCCATGTTTTCCACATAGCCTTAGGGCTTTATCCAACTTCAGCAGCCACTGCTAATCAAATGCCAAACAATCTGGTTCGGATGGACTCGAGCATGCTCGAGGTTCGCTCATGTCTAATGTTTAACATAAAAAATTGATTAAATTTTTTAACGCCACATTCGCTTTAAGGGTCAGGGAGGCGTCCCATGGGCCTAGCTGATATTAATTATTCCATTTTTTTTAATTATTCCATTTTTTATACCTGTGTAAAATCTTCTCAGGACCCTTTGCATGTGACCGAAGTACACACCTATTGAGTGTGGCCGATCCCGTCTAAGGGTTAACTCTCACCCCTGTCCGCGGTGGCCTGCTGAGATGACTTTTTTCCTAAGGTGTGTTTTACCAACTTATTGTGACATTACCTTCTCCTTAGAAGCTGAGGGAGAGGCATTTTATTGTACGGCTGGGAATCAATCATACCCAAGGCAGCGGAGATGTCAAAAAGGAACAATAAAGGAACAATTTCTCATGACACGAGAAGATTTTTTTTTTCCCCCCTTTCACGGCATGGTTTATATCCCACAGCTTCAGGCTTTAATGTACGGCTACAGGAACACAATGTACACATGTATACAACTGAAACTGAAACCGTATCACCCTGCTCCAGTTTGTTTTATAATGATATATAATGGCTCTTTGTGTATATATTATATCCTATAATGGTTTGGAGCCTGTAACGTGACCCCGGAGTGTTTATTGTTATAAGAGGGGAGTTGTAGATAGCATTCTGCAGATCTGTCTTGTCTCAAACCTTGTGTACAAGATTCTCCATGTTACATTCCAACAAAGTATCCGGACGTGTTTACAGAAAGCCATTATTACAATTATCTAGTCATTGGGGGGGGGGGGGGGGGTTTTCTTCTTCTTTTCTTCCTTTTTTATATTACATTTATTTTTTTGAACATCTTCTCCATGCGGAACTGTGTGACACTAATGTAGTAACATGGTTAATTAGGTTAAAAACAGACAAGAGTCAATCATGTCCAAAAGGCAGAAAACCCCACAAAGCAAGACGCGCCCCGCCACAAGGAGAAATACCTCCCCCCACCCCAACTCCAAAACGGAAACCTGAAAAATCCCTGGAGCAACTAACGTATGACCAGAAACCTGCGTCTGTGCTGGTGATTCCACATCTGTGCTGGTTTATATTTGTATAACATATTGTTCTACATAATAAAGGAATAATACAAAATAGTAAGACTGCTATTGTGCATGGGCCCATTCATTTACCGTTCACACACTCATAGGTGTGACCGAATCGTGCTCTGTGCCACAAAAATATTGAATTGCAGTGCGGATGACGATTCACTAGAGATGAGCGAACCTCAAGCATGCTCGAGTCCATCCGAACCCGAACTTTCGGCATTTGATTAGCGGTGGCTGCTGAAGTTGGATAAAGCCCTAAGGCTATGTAGAAATCATGGATATGGTCATTGGCTGTATCCATGTTTTCCAGACAACCTTAGAGCTTTATCCAAGTTCAGCAGCCCCAGCTAATCAAATACCGAACGTTTGGGTTCGGATCGACTCGAACCCGAACCCAGTTCGCTCATCTCTGCGGTTCACCAATGATTGGGTCCGTGCAATTGCCCTTTGGACGTGGGAATGAGGCCTAAGGTCGTAATAATAACAATAAATACAATGCAAAAAAACAGTAAAAACAATAAAATAATATTTCTGAATTCTAAAATATTTCTGAAATCATTACCGGACCCAAGGTTGACCAAATTACACTGGACTTCCAAAATTAGATCAGGCTGAAGATCAGATCTTAGAACTAAATCAGACCCAAGATTAGACCAAAAACAAGTCAGACACCTGGCCAGGCCCTCTGTTTACTTACTACTCCTGGCCTCTTCCATTTCAGCTTCACAGATAGGGTTAGTTACCATGGGGGTCTTTAGTGGGGGGAACTATTCATGTTTGGGGCACTATGGATGGGGTATTGTATAGGGGTGAGGAGGGTGCTGGAAAATTGTGGAGCCTAAGATGTTTGTCCGATAGAAACTGCTGGGATAAGTCATGTCTTCATGATGGCCCAGACCAAATGGTGAAGAAAAGGGAAAGTGATTGACTCTGATGAGAGAAGGCGTCACCTGTGAGTCACTGGATGTAATGGCACTGTGATCAATATACTGGCACTATGTGGGGGTAATGTTGGACTCTGTACAGTGATTTTTATTCAGTAGCGGTACTGGTGCCATTTTTCAGTTAATAGGCTGTGGTAATATGGACAGAATGTGGGGGTTTTACTTGTCTCTTGTGGTTCTTCATATAGCTATAGAGGTTCTTCATATCATGTCTATAGAGGTTCTTCATATCTTATCTGTAGAGGTTCTTCATATCATATCTGTAGAGATTCTTCATATTATATCTATAGAGGTTCTTCATATCATATCTGTAGAGATTCTTCATATTATATCTATAGAGGTTCTTCATATCATATAGCTATGGAGGTTCTTCATATCACATCTGTAGAGGTTCTTCATATCATATCTGTAGAAATTCTTCATATATCTATAGAGGTTCTTCATATCATATCTATGTAATTGTCCATATCATAGCTATGTAAGTTCTCCATATATCTATAGAGGGTCTTCACCTCATATCTATAAAGGTTCTTCATCTACCTTAAGACGTTCTTCATATCGTATCTATGTTGATTCTCCATATATCGCTAGAGGTTCTTAAATATATAAATAGAGATTCTTCATATCATTTCTATAAAGGTTCTTCATCTACCTATGGACGTTTTTCATATCATATCTATGTAATTGTCCATATCATATCTATGTAGGTTCTCCATAGATCTATAGATGTTCTTCATATCTATGTAGATTCTCCATATATATCACCACAGGTTTTAAATGATGTGCATTTCATATTTATGTTGATTCTCCATATATCGCTAGAGGTTCTTGAAGTTGTGCATATCATATCTATGTAGGTTCTCTATTAGAGATGAGCGAACCGGGTTCGGGTTCGAGTCAATCCGAACCCGAACGTTCGGTATTTGATTAGCTGGGGCTGCTGAACTTGGATAAAGCTCCAAGGTTGTCTGGAAAACATGGATACAGCCAATGACTATATCCATGATTTCCACATAGCCTTAGGGCTTTATCCAAGTTCAGCAGCCCCAGCTAATCAAATGCCGAATGTTCGGGTTCGGATCGACTCGAGCATGCTCCAGGTTCGCTCATCTCTATTCTTTATACATCAATAGAGATTTATCATATTGTTTCTATAAAGGTTCTTCATCTACCTATGGACGTTCTTCATATCATATCTATGTAATTGTCCATATCATATCTACGTAGGTTCTCCATATATCTATAGATGTTCTTCATATCATATCTATGTAGATTCTCTATATATTGCCAAAGGTTCTAGAAGTTGTGCATATCATATCTATAATATTTGATGGGTGACCTGTAAAGTATTTCTCGGACCTCACCAGAGGGAACGGCTCAATCAAGGTTATCCTGTGATTTGTAGTCACAGCGGGCCTATTGTTCTACACTTCCTCAGTCCCTCTGTTTAATGACATTTGGGGAAGTTCACTGACTTTTAAGTTACCAAGGACGACCAGAAGAGATTCCATTTAACAGTGTGATATTGTCGGGTTATCTATCATGGCAGCAGGTTGCAGTGATCTAAAAAGACAAGAGTTTAAATGGAAAAAAAACGCTCAACAAATAAAAATGTGGGAACAAAATTGAGAGCAGAGCTATTCCAGAATCTGAACATAGTGCAGTGAGTGGAAAAAAATCTTTTATTTGTGTGAAACTATAAAACCCCCAATAAAATCCAGACTTTATTACCAGCATGTCAACCCAGTTAACTGTCTGTGAGGAGCTTCCTTGTTTGCTGCTTCAGCTTCCTTTAGATCACCAAGAAACATGGATCTGTACTACCAGAAACTGCACGGTTGACGTCCATAGGTTGTGCCTTTTATTGCAGAAAGTTATACAAATTTGTAAATGACTTCTATTTAAAATCTCTAGTCTTCTAGTACTTATAAGCTGCTGTATGTCCTGCAGGAGGCGGTGTTTTCTTTTCAGTCTGACACAGTGCTCTCTACTGCCACCTTTGTCCATGTCAGGAACTGTCCAGAGCAGGAGAGGTTTTCTATAGGGATTTGCTACTACTCTGGACAGTTCCTGACATGGACAGAGGTGGCAGCACAGAGCACTGTGTAAGACTTGAGAAAATACACCACTTCCTGCAGGGCATACAGCCGCTGATAAGTATTGGAACGCTTGAGATTTTTAAATAGAAGTCATTTACAAACCTGTATAACTTTCTGACACCAATTGATTTGCTTTTTATTCTTCCTCTGGAGTACCCCTTTAAGGTCTCCATACATCTATACCCCTACCTGCCCCCCGTGGTGGGCCCAGCCATTATTATAAGGTAGACGGGGCTCTCCCGACTGTCCATCAACTGATGATGATGGTGGAGATAGGGATCAGAAGTGATTGAGGATCATCTGGCCTTTAGTTATTGAAGGTGTATGGTCTTTAGTTCCACTGTGGACAGGGGAGACTTTTTAAGGGGTTACCTGAACACTTTAGGGCACATTTTTCAATGTGCGCTTTTTTCAGTGCAGTACTAATTTAAAGTTTCCCCAGTTTCGCATTGCTGGATTTATCAAGAGTCGCACGCAGAAGGTAAAAAATCTGTGCATACAATTTTAGGCTGTGTTTTTTAGTCGGTTTTTGACCTATTCCTGTGCAACAATGTTGATAAATTTTGCACATGGGGAGGACACGTCAAGCCTCAAATTTGAAAAAAAAAAAAAAGCACACAGTTTTTGCATGCGGGGGTCCTTGCGCAAAAATTTGCTACTTTTTTCAAGACCAGTACTGTCACCGAAATCAATTGCCCCAATCAGATCTGCAGTCTCTCTCATGGTTCAAAAGATACACGACACAAAAAGTTTTTCCACTTTTTTCATTCTTTACAGGTAACCGAAGATGGAATTGCTTTCAGCACCTGGGATAACACATTGAACATGACAAATAGCTGTGCATCAGCCTACTGGCTATAAAACACTTGTACTTTACATATAAAGCAGATGGATCCAGGGGCGGATTAACTTTACCATAGGTCCCGGGCTATTCATCAAGCCTGGGCCCCCCCCCCCCACCTCATCTTAACTATGACAGCACTAGCGTGGAGTTCATAATACAGGATAGACAATACCATGATGCTTTGATCTGTGCAAAATTGCGGTAAAAAAGCAGCGATTTTCTGCATATCATGGCAGAAGTGTAACCAGGAGACAATACACTACTGAAAGTATAAGTCTTTTTGGGTGGTCATGGGCCCCTCAGGAGCTCAGAGCCCCGGGCTACCGCCTGAAATTGGACCTATTGTAATCCGCTACTGGATGGATCCATCTTGACAGATAAACGCTATAATAGGGGGAGATTTATTAAACATGGTGTAAAGTGAAACTGGCTCAGTCGCCCCTAGCAACCAATCAGATTCCACCTTTCATTCCTCACAGACTCTTTGGAAAATGAAAGGTGGAATCTGATTGGTTGCTAGGGGCAACTGAGCCAGTTTCACTTTACACCATCTTTGATAAATCTCCCCCTATGTGTGCCTTCACACCTACCGGATCCACAGCGGATTTCACTTCTGCGGATTCAAAGCGTGAACCGCTGCGGATCCGGTATCAATTCACCCCTATGATAGCACATATTCGCAGCGGGATTGACATCCCGCTGTGAATATGTGCTTTAACTCCCTGGTGCCCACAGCCCCGCCGTCGAATCCCCCATCCCTGGCGGCGGCACATCCCTCCCCATCCCAGTCACATCCCCCCATCAGCCCATCTCCGGTCCGCCGCAGAGAGCATACATTACCTGCTTGGCGGCGCGGCTGCAGTGAGGCTCCCGGCTCTGGTCCCGCTCAGCTGATCTGAGCGGGACCGGAGCCGGCAGCCTCATTGCAGCCGCGCCGCCGAGCAGGTATTGCATGCTCTTGGCAGCGGGATGCGGGCTGGGGGTGGGCTGATGGGGGGATGTGGCTGGGATGGGGGGATGCGCCGGGGATGCAACGGCAGGGCTGCGGGAACCAGGGAGTTAAAGCACATATTCACAGCGGGATGTCAATCCCACTGCGAATATGTGATATCATAGGGGTGAATTGATACCGGATTCACCGGTTCTCGCTTCGAATCCGCAGAAGTGAGATCCGCTGTGGATCTGGTAGGTGTGAAGGCACCCTATATCTATATTTTAATGTGTTAATATAAAAGAAAAAAAGTTTACAGGGTGCAAAAAATGCAAAATGCTGTTAAACATGTTGGTGCTGTATGCTAACTTTTGCTAAAGTAAATTCTAGAAAATAAAAAGAACCATATGGGTCAGCTGACCTATACTACAAGTATAATACTCAAAAATGGGGATTAAAAAAAAAAAAAAACTAAATAACTCCTATCCTTTTCTGGTGTTGGTAATCTACTTTTTTTGTGCATTTTAACCTTACGCTGGTTCTAGTTTCCTCCCTTCAGTTTTTCTCTTTTACTTCTGCAATTGCCTCTTTGTGTTTTCCTGAATAGCCGGGGCAAACAATAGTCCTTGGATGTCTAAATTCTGAATCCCAATCAGCCGAGTGATTTATTGCAGGATGCGCTGGTGATAAATTCTACCCAACAAAAGAGATAACCAAAGAGAGGAAAACCTTCACAACCATGTCAGCTGCTGCAAAGAAAAAAAATGCCCCTTTCCCCTTTTTTCCAGTGTTTTTTTATGGGGCCAATTTATCACGCTCTTCATTCAGAGTGACTGGCGTTGACGTAGGTTGGGCTATTATTGGCACATTAAGATTGAGGAAAAGTTTATAAGGATTACTTTGCATCATCATCCAGCTCTTCACTGCTGTTCACCGTATTCAGGGATAATGGGTTAATGGGCGTCTTAAAGGGACTTTGCACACAGACTGACGTAATTTGAAACCTATATGGTATTGTAGTAGATGATGAGTTAAACAAGTCTCCTTGATGACACCATCCTTTAAAAGGTCAAAATGACATTACCATTCATTACCCTTTACGTAAAGGATGTCTGTATGGAATTTCAATCAAATTTAGAGATTTGGTCTCCATAAAGGGAGATGCTGGGCTTTTATATTCTGGAAATGGTTTTGGATGCTCTCTGACCCCTCTCTTTTCTCATTCTCGGGAGTAGAGACTGTCCCATCTGATCTTTCATGTATGAGACATATAGCCACCATCTCGTAACGCTCCTCTAAAATCCCTCAAGTTTAATCCAACTCCTAGAGTGCTCACCAAAATGTCATGTATTCTGTATAGGCTTTATCGTTTCTTCATTTGATGGTGATTCTGGTTGTGCCCCATTGTCCCCCATTAATAGAGTAGGGCATCAGGAACACAAATCTGACCCATTCAGTGGTCTGTCTTTATCGTCAATGCATAATAGTATAATAACGTCCTTACGTTTTTCCTCCACCTACCTGTGGCATCATCCAGGGACATAAATTGGGGGTCTTAACCATAGTATGGTAGCATAATAGATGCTTCATAGATAGAACAATGCTCAGATAGCCCTGAATCCTAGGCCCACAGGAGGATCATTTATGAAACCTATAAGTTTCATTAATGCGTAAAATCGTTATATCGTTAGAATTTAAATGATTGTTGAAGGCAGCAATCAAAAAGTCGCTCATGTGTCGTTCATCATTGATTTAGATCTGACTCTAAAATCATCATTAATCTTTGCTTATTGTTCGATGTAATTCCCTATTAGTTCATTAACCGTTTAGTGTAATTTTAAATTGTTCCTTCTTTTGCTGGGATCAGATGGGGTAAATGACTGTAGTAATGATTGTAATAATGATCGTAACTAACGACTATTGTTCTGTGTAATATGGTGAACGATTTCAGGTAAACGATAAACGATCCTGTTTACAATTGTTTATTATTAATTGTTAATTGTTAAAAATCACGTCTAATAGGTCCCTAAGGACTGTAGCACTATCATATCATTGTTTGATCTATGGATCCATTAAACTACCATACTGAGTTTTGACTTCCCAAATGATGTCCCTTGATGATCCCACAAGTAGTGGGGGAAACACGTAGGGACTGATTGACTATCTATGTATGAGGTAGCTTGTTTATGTGTATAATTATTTTAGGGAATTTCTTTTTACTCTTTAAAGGGTATGTATGTATGTCCATTGATATTCCTGATTGTTGTATGTTAATGTTATCTATGATGTGTTTATGTACCCCCTATTGTTTGATAACAATAATGATATGGACTAGTGAATTGGTCAGATTTGTGCTATTGCTGTTAAGAGCTACCATCACTGTAGAAGTGCTGAAAATTGTCCACTGGCACGCAAAAAAAATGAAATACATGTACTGGGATTGTGGAAGGTCATGTAGGTTGCAAGGCCAAGACAGTACAGAAAATTTTTGTAATGTCCTGGGTACACCTATCACTGCATACTTAAAGGGGTAGTGCGGCGGTAAACAATTATTCACAGAATAACACACATTACAAAGTTATACAACTTTGTAATGTATGTTATGTCTGTGAATGGCCCTTTCCCCGTGTCCCACCACCCCCACCCGTGTACCCGGAAGTGTGGTGCGCTATACATACCTGTCACGTGCCGACTCGTCTCCGATCTTCAGTCTGCGATGTCGTCTTCGGACGACCCGGCCGAATCCCTCCGAGCGTCCTGAGTGCCGGCCGCCCTCTGCCGCGTCATCGGCTGCTCAGCCGCGATTGGCTGAGCATAACTGTGCTCAGCCAATCGCAGCTGAGCAGCCGATGAAGCGGCTGCGTCATCAGCTGCTCAGCCGCGATTGGCTGAGTCAAACTGTGCTCAGCCAATCGCAGCTGAGCATCTGATGCTGAAAAGGGCGGCCGGCACTCAGGACGCTCGGAGGGATTCGGCCGGGCCGTCCGAAGACGACATCGCAGACTGAAGATCGGAGACGAGTCGGCACGTGACAGGTATGTATAGCGCACCACACTTCCGGGTACACGGGTGGGGGTGGTGGGACACGGGGAAGGGGGCCATTCACAGACATAACATACATTACAAAGTTGTATAACTTTGTAATGTGTGTTATTCTGTGAATAATTGTTTACCGCCGCACTACCCCTTTAATAATTAACCCAGAGATGGATCAATGTTGAAGCAGACCCCCAGGTAAAACATTGGCCTCCCATCTACCTTTTTGTCTTTATTAAGAACATATAAGTATGCATCTGTTATAAACCCACTGTTTAAATGATTGAAAAGTGGGTTATGGTGGAGACCCCCACGGATCACTATGTGGTCCATGGACCAAGACAATTGGATCCCTCAGCTTTTCAATGCTCCAGACTTAAATGGACATCATTAGTCAATCAGAACTACTGTTCTGGGACCAAGGTGGATGCTGATTGGTTGTTGGGACAAGAAGACCTCAGACTCCTTCATACATGGAGTCTAGTGCTGAGCTAGCTTGCTCAGCCCAGCATAAGGCTCGATCAAGCGTTGAACACCATCAAGCTTGATGCTCAACTGAGCACCTTGTGGTGCTCGGGTAAAGGTGACCATACACCTTCAATAACAAATGGCCGAATGATCCCGCCTGCTGCAGAAACCTATGATATTTTTTTGCTTAAACTTTTGTATATTCCATTTTAACATTGCTTCAAGGGATGAAAAACACAAAAATTAGAATGAGAAAATTGAATAGCTTAACCAGGCACCCTCCACTCTGCCAAGCAGGGGGACATAGTGAAATGCTCAATTCTCTTGTTGATTTTAATAGGGGTTCATCACTGGAGCGCTCGCTCAACACTAATGGAGTCCAGCAAGCTCAAAATAAAGTGTCATTTTGGTCATTAGAGTATATAGTTTTCTTAGACTTGAACAATCCATTCATCAGTGGTCTTGTCACCCAACCATAATTTCATTATTTATAGTTTTATCATTTTAATGGGATATTAATATTACATTTAGAACTTTGACAAACTTTACCCACAATCCATACACAGGGGTTTTGAGGCACAGTTCTCCCAGATTTTTCCCAACCTAATGAGAAACACAATATGTTCTCTGAACTGAACACACTGTCAAGACCGTCTGCAGAATTTTTTATTTTTTTAAATATGGATAATCCTTAAGAACATATATCAGCAAATAATTTCCATTTTGTTCAACCAAGATAAGAAGGGAACACCCTGCTCATCCATGACTCACTTCCATTGAGATAACACAGGCAATCCCTTCTACATGTGCTACAACAATAGTAAGAGTTTTGTATTGTAATGCTCTGATATCGGCCGTGACAGCCACAGGTTTATATTCCGCAGGTCTATAGCTGGTTTATTTTAAGAATATCCTTCAAAGACAATAACAGGAGGCACAACACATCAATGCTATCAGCAGTCTCCGGGCTGCACTTTATACTCCCTATAGTTTTCACCTTTCACCTCTGGATATGATGTTTAAGCAAAAACTATGAAATGAAGACTAAACTAAAAGAGGGAACGTAGGGCGTCTAAGTGGTGGTGGAGATGTTGTTCTGACATCTACATTTATAGCCATACTGAATAGTTGGCTCTTTAGGGTACACGTCCTATTCCTTCAAAATATTCAAAAACTACAAAGGACGATGTGCAATAGACGTACATCAGAGGCAGCCCTTGGCTCTACACGTGTAGTATACATTGCAAATGTGTTAAGTACTGTATATCAATTTAAATATGTTAAAAGCCTAAATAAGGTTCAGGAGGGAAGAAACTAAACAAGAACAAGATGCGGTTCAGGGAAGAAAAAGAGTGCTGCACCTCACACCTATGGCTGATACTAGTGCCCCTAGGCTAAATAAAAAACACATCAGAATTTTGTGTATGAATTGATCAAGCCATACTGCCCCATGTACCTCGTGCCGGTATCTGATACACATGGGTCCCTACACTAAGTCCACACCGTGCCAGTCAGTGGCCACCAACCCCGCAGGCGTGCACAGCCAGGGAACGGGGGCCATGGGACGGCCCTGCGACCCCCATGTCACAGGACCAGACCCAAAAACACCACACCAGAACCCGGCCAGCACCGCCGGCGGAGAAGGTCGCCCCCAAGCAGCACAAGTCTGGATAAGGAATTACACTCACCATAGCTGCAGCAAACAGAATGGGAAAAAACAGGAGGGATTAAAACCATGAGCACTCAGGTGTCTCCTGCTAATTGCGATCATGTGGGTCTCACCAGGAGGAGTGCAAAACACGGAGAAAAGAGAGAAACAAAATGCGGTTCAGGGAAGAAACAGAGTGCTGCACCTCACACCTATGGCTGATACTAGTGCCGCTAGGCTAAATAAAAAACACATCAGAATTTTGTGTATGAATTGATCAATCCATACTGCCCCATGTACCTCGTGCCGGTATCTGATACACATGGGTCCCTACACTAAGTCCACACCGTGCCAGTCAGTGGCCACCAACCCCACAGGCGTGCACAGCCAGGGAACGGGGGCCATGGGACGGCCCTGCGTAGGGACCCGTGTGGACCAGAGGACCTGCGCGGTGGTACACGGGGCAATATGGCTTGATCAATTCATATACAGACACTCTGGTGTTAATTTTTAATATAGGCCTAGCGGCATTAGTATCAGCCATAGATGGGATGTGCAGCCGTTCCTTTCTCTCCAGTTTCCGTGTTTTAATGTTCTCCCTCTCTGAACAGCTAGCACTCCTTTATAAGACCCACATGACCAAAATTAGCAGGATATGCCTGTGCTCACATGTCTGGACCCTATGTCTTCCCCATTCTGTGAGAGCAGCAATGGTAGGTGTAATACCATATCCATACTTGTGTCGTTTGGGGGCAGCCTTCCCCGCCGGTGGTGCTGGCTGGGTTTTGGTGGGGCTTTTTGGGTCTGGTCCTGTGACATTGGGGTTGCAGGGCCGTTCCTTGGCCTCCCTTCCCTGCATGTGCACGCTTTGCGGGGTTGGCGGTCGCTGACCGACACGGTGTGGAGTTAGCGTAGGGACCCGTGTGGACCAGAGGACCTGCGCGGTGGTACACGGGGCAATATGGCTTGATCAATTCATATACAGACACTCTGGTGTTGATTTTTAATATAGGCCTAGCGGCATTAGTATCAGCCATAGATGGGATGTGCAGCCGTTCCTTTCTCTCCAGTTTCCGTAAACAAGAACAAGGTTGTCAGGGAAAAGATCAGAAGCAACATGATAAAATGACAAACTACTGAGTAGTAGATGCTTGGAGCAAGCTTCCAGCAGATGTGGTTGAACGGGACAGGACAACTTCCCCAATGTTCCAGGCAGTCCTCTGGCTGCATCCACCTTCTCCAGACAGAAGGACTCAAGTGCCGATCGATTGGGTTTTGAACTTTCGGCAAGTTCGCTCATCTCTAGGCAAAGACCCCCTCTGATAAAGAGGCAACTCCTCACTCCTGCACTCCTAGGCTTGCTGCTTACATTGTAAAGGTCCCTAAATTCAATAATTCAACTACTGACGGCTGATGTTCGGCAATCAGTTATATGCCGCACCCACTGTCTGTCCTCCCTACCCACAGGGCCGAGCATTTCAGGGCAAACCGCAGCGAGAACTCTGTGACTTATCTCTCTTTGAAGAAGATGATGTCAGTGGTGATAGGGATCAGCAGCGAGCGAAGCATTAAGCCACCTGAAGGCCCTATTACACCAAACAATTATCGGCCACATCTGGCTGATTATCGGCTGTTATCGCTTGGTGTAATAGCTCCTGTTAAAAAACAACGATCAGCCGACATGCACATTGTTGGCTGATCCTTGTCTTTCAACATATTGAAAGATTTTTGTATGATAACGACATTCCGCTGGCTGTTGATCCGAGTAATAGGTGGCAGCAGACTCACGCCATCTCCTATGGGCTCCCCGTAAGCTCTAAAGTTCGTCCAGGGGCCCCCCTGCAGCTCCCTGTGCCCCCCCCCCCCCGCGCTCTGACCCGATCACCTTAGTCGCATGTAATAGTGTCGGCAGCGAGCAGGGGACGAGGAGCAAGCTAGTGCTGATCTAACAGGTCCTTGCCCATCGGCCCGTGTAATGGGGGCTTAAGGTGTATGGCGTTATTAATCTATATAGCCCAATCAGTCTTTAGTCTATAGTGCCCCCTTTCCCACAGCCTGATATGGCACCATGAACGGACGCAAGCAAGCACCCAAACCAGAAGTGGATCTAACAGGAAAGAGAAGTGCAAGTCCTCCCTTTATATTTTCCATCCCATTAGAATCCTCTACTGGCACAGAAACTGCCATGTGTGAAACCAGCCTAACACAGGCCAATTTAGCGCTCCAAGGAATGTTCTTAAAGACCTTAGGGGCCTATTCCTCGGAGCGATAATCGGCCGAATCAGCCTGATTCTGCCGATTATTGCTTGGTGGAATAGAGAAAACGATCAGCCGATGATCATGTCATCGGCTCATCCTTTATTTAGGCCCAAAATCATCGGTCACCCACCGCACATCGCTGCGTGGAATAGCAATGCGCGGCGGACGACCAACAATTCAAGCAGCATACATTACCTAGCAGAGCTTCTCCTCCGCTCCGTCTTCATCCCGATCCTGCGCGCAGCAGCAGCTTTGGTGCCGCCTGACTGAGCTGTCAGATCGCTCAGCCAATCACAGGCCGGGACCGCCGCGGCCAGTGATTGGCTGAGCGGTCTGACAGCTCAGTCAGGCCGCTCCGGAGTTGATGCTGGGAGCGGGATGAAGACGGAGCGGAGGAGAAGCCCTGCTAGGTAATGTATGCTGCAAGAGCTGCAAGAACATCGGTAACGATGTCCCTGCAGCCCTCGCTAAACGATCATCGGGCCCAGTAAACAAGCACTGATCTAGCAGATCGGCGCTCGTTTACATTATTGGTCGGCTCTTGGAATAGGGCCCTTAGAGTGACAGGGACACTTTACATAAATATCCCAAACTCCTTCCTTCTCAGGGTCCGTGGGTGTCTGAGAAGCGATGGAATATCTTAGGAATATGATGTCACTATGAAATGATGTAATGCATTAAATGCAGTTGTAATGCATAATAAAAACTCTTGCTAGCTCTTCATCCCAGCTGCCAGGGAGAGAGCATGGTCTATGAAAGTGTGATGGATCAGGGATTTCTTGTTTATTTTTTATGGAGAGATTTTGGAGAAGACAGGGGCCGCCAGCCCAGAAACTGCAAAGGGTTAAGTGACAGGTTCAGCTCCATTCCATTTATACTATATTACCCTACCAGACCAGTCCTTGTAATACCCAATAAAAATACAGGCTAAAGTCAGAACAGATCTCCTTACAGAACCATACCTCAAGTTACATAGACGGAGGATTGAAGATATTCTACACCAGGATGAGCTTAGATTTTATAAGACACTATGTGGATGAGAAGGAGCATTACCATTATCCATTATTACAGTGAAATGTTATCTAGATACTACTGTCACATGAACCAGGGATAAAGAGATGTTCCCTTTAAAGCCTAGGTCACGCTGCAGGGGACATCTGACAGCGCAGTGTAAACTTCTTTTTGCCGTTTGCATTATGGGATCATCTTCAAAATGAGTTTCTAATAGGATATGGTGAAAAGATGATATTCTATGGGATTGTAGTCAGATATGCTGAAGAAAAGTCAAAAAAGAAGGGGGTTATCTAAGATTGACTACCTATCCTATGTTGAGGGTAGGACTCCTGCCCCCCTGTCGATCAGTCGTTTAAACGTTGCAGCCTACTCATTGTTTATATGTGCACATCACTAGTAGCTATGAATTGGTGTATAGATGGAAAATGTGCTTCTATTGTCTTACAAACACCCAGGTAAAACTAGTTCACTCAGGTGCCACAGCTAGGTTATGAAGTTGTTGTGCCCCACTCCAGCCACTAGGTGTCTCACTCCCCCTGTGCACAGCAGCAGTTCAGGAGGTAAGGTTACCCTGTTCACATACTCTCTTACACACAGTTCCTGTCACACGGCCCTATAAAAGATAGGGGGCTTCCTGGTTAGTTCAGTTGGGATTTGGGGAGCAGAGTAGCTCAAGCCAGGAGCAGGTGTTTTAGTCCAGGGGTTGTCCCTGTGTAGTCTAGTTCCTAGTTCTATATAGGTTCTGATTGTAGGTCCCTAAATATGGTCTATAGCTGACTAGTCTGTGGCCAGCACCTCCTTGGCATACTGGAAGCACTCCGAAAGGGACAGTCACCTGGAGCTTTGCTGCCCCTTGTGGCCAGTACATGGCTTTTTCCTTTGAACTATATACAGAACTGTACCCATATTCCAGTGTCTATAGTTTTGATCTTTGTCTCTGTTTTTTCCTCTTTGTCTCATACCATCACTCTGTGGGTCGGCCAATAAGGACCTGCCGCCATCTTGCCAGAGATTACAGATGGAGGGTGAGAGTCACTGGTTTCTACCGATCAGCTAAGAAGAGAGTTCCGAGATATTGGGCAGAGTGACAGGAGATGTTATAGGTGCGGAGTTCTCTGACAGGGAGGAAACCACATGTGACAGGCTGCAGGTCTCAATGTGTAAACCTGCCTGTCCCTATTACTGAGGTGAGGGGCTTTATTTAAGCAGACAGCTCCTACAGCAGGAGACATGTGAGGTCACTCATAAGGACCACACAAGGGTTGGTATGCTTGTAAGTAGTTTCTTCACCACAAAACATTAGATATAAAATCCATACATACACTTAATTTAGTCCTTACTAATCCTGGTTGCTCCTCTTTTATACTCCAGAGCTGCATTCTCTATTCTGCTGGTTGTTATTGGAACACTCAACAAAGCATATGCCTTACCTTGCAGTTGTAGTTGTGCCACAGACACCACTGGGTTAGGTTAGATACATATATCCACACTGGTGAATATATGTGGTCTCAGGGGGGGCCCTATTCATATAATGCAGGGATGGGGAACATTCGGCCCTCCAGCTGTTGCAAAACTACAATTCCCATCATGATTGGACAGCTAAAGCTTAGCTTCGGCTGTCCAGGCATGATGGGAATTGTGGTTTTGCAACAGCTAGAGGGCCAAAGGTTCATCATCCCTGATTTAGGCTATGTTCACACTATGTTCATTATCCTATAATCTTTAGCGCTGCTGAATTCACATATGGGCGCATCTGTGCACGCCCGCATCCGAATTCCCCGCTGCACACTATGGAGCCGTATGCTCCATTGTGTGAACTGTCAGTTTTTTGCGGAGCACTAGGGATCCCGGCCGGAGTGTATAATATGTGTATACACTCTGGCCGGGATTCCCTTGGCCTGCAACACAAGGTGGGTAAAGGATTAATCACGGCCATGTTGCAAATCGGCACCAACGGCCGTGATTAATAATTTACTTACTTTGTGTGAACATAGCCTTAATGTGTAAGAAGGGCCAAGTAGTAAGGTAGGTTGGCTGCTGGTGCAGCTGGGTTGACGGTGTAGCATGTAACCAGACAGACATGGTCTTTGTGGTCAAGCAGGCTTTACTTGAAGAAGTCACTGTGAGCTTGGTGGTTACAGTAATATAAAGGCGGGTTTACAATGATTCTCAAGCAAGGGTATGGTTGCAACACATTACTAACTCATCCTCTATATTTCCTTGAGCCAGAGGCATAGTGTACACAGTCTTTATAATGGACACAGTTTCTATACTGGAGAAAAGCTGTGACATCACTGGGATGACCTAATCACATGCCCTGGCCCTGCTAACTACTACTACCTATAGACACATGGAGGGGGGGGGGGGGATTTATCAAACTTATGTAAAATAGAACTGGATCAGTTGCCCCTAGCAACCAATCAGATTTCACCTTTCATTTTCCAAAGAATCTGTGAGGTATGAAAGGTGGAATCTGATTGGTCGCTAGGGGCAACTGAGCCAGTTCTACTTTACACCATGTTTGATAAATCTCCCCCATGGTGTTTAAGGGCAAACCTACCTACTGCCATGATGTAAACCCATAGCAAATAAAATAACACGTAAACAGAACAACATACAATACAGCCAGCTCTGCAATGTTAGAAGGCGCAAACAGTAATGATAAGGCGGCCATTCACAATGACATTAGTCTGTGTACACAGGCCCCAGTCCCAGTAGGTTCTCACATAGTCCGCTGGTCACCCCGTTTCACCCTCCGTACACACGCACTATGTCTCCCATATTTACAGCCTTGTATCACTGCCAAACCTGAAGAGCAGAAGCTTATTATAGAAGCTGCACCAGGACAATCTCATTTCTTGTAGTGCTCTAGTATATTCCTGGACACCTCTCTGGTTATACACTCCATGCCTCTTATTAGTTATTACTGGTGCAAATACTTTACTAAATATATAGACTGCGACTGACGTTTATGGCTTACATGATGGGGATGGACAAATTATACTAGTATACAAATAGTTAAAGGGATAGTCCAGATGACCTGACCCATATGAACAATGGGACAGTTGTCACCCAGCTTTCTCAGGATCCTGTATAGTAAATCTAGTTATACAGAAACATTGCAGAGAAAGATTTCACAGTATAAGGCTATAGTCACAGGTTTAATAGTTTTATATGATGTCCGCAATCTCTGTCCGTAATCCCCCCAAAAATTCATCCGTAATACATCTGTGTAATCTGTATTTTTTGCAGATCAGCAAAAAGGGGAATGGTGATAGTTAAATGAGTGGGAATGGGTTAAATTCATTACTATTCCATTTTCTAATGGATTCATGGATATGTCCCTTTAATTTCTATAAAACTAGAATAATATTTTATATTATTGCTAAGAAGAAGAGACAGACCTTTAGGGCATTTGGGCAAGGTCTAGAGACAACAGTCAGAAAGGGTCCATAGCTCTAATAAAGAGATTCAATTCAATGAAAGTGAATTCTTACATGTACTGTTTGTTATTAAAGGGGTAGTTCCCATTTTTTTTCCTTTTAAATCAGCTGGTGCCAGAGAATTGTAAATAACTTCTACTAAAAAAATCTAAAGTCTTTCAGTACTTATCATCTGCTGTATGTCCTACAGGAAGGGGTGTATTCTTTCCAGTCAGACACAGTGCTCTCTGCTGCCACCTCTGTCCATATCAGGAACTGTCCAGAGCAGCAGCACATTCCCATAGAAAACCCCTACTGCTCTCCAAACTGGAAAGAATACATTGTTACCTGCAGGACATAAAGCAGCTGATAAGTACTGGAAGACTTGAATTTTTTTTTATAGAAGTAAATTATAAATTACACATTTTTTATAGATTTGAAAAAAAAAAATTGTGGGGGGGGGGGGGGTGAACTGTTGCTTTAACCTAAGCTCATAGTTATAGCGGGTGCTAAGGGGCCTGAGTCGCCCTCAGTCTGCCCCCGGATAGCTTTTCATGTCACAGGGATAAATCTCTCATATAGATAATATCATGAACAAGTCCTAAGAATCTGGCAGGAAAAAAAAAAAAGAACATAAAAAAGTGACGTTTCCCTGAGTCTCCGCTGACTGATGGTGTGCAGGAATTGTCTGATCCTCTCAGTTCAAAGCCCTTCTGCTGCTGTTTGTCAGAAATCCTTAAGCGCGCTTTGTTTAATTTACAGAATTCCCCTCCGAACCCCAGACGTTTAATGTGCAGCAGATTTGCTTTCATTTAAACATACATGACAGGGGGCCTAATTTTTCCTCACCCTTTCTCATAGACTTCTGTGTGTCATATGTCAGCTCACAGAACATGAGACATCAGAGAATGCAGAGAGATGGAGAAGAGTCCGCCGCTGGGGAAGAAATAGCCACATTTTATAGTCACAATTGACTATTTTTGGCCTTCGATTTTTGACAAGCGTGAGTAGAGGTGCCTTTAATTTTTACAAACTTTTAACATGTTCTAGTGACATCAGAATTGGTCAGTGGGGGTCTGGTAAGGAGAGCCAAGCAGTGGGTAGGAAGAAGCACTGTGCTCTTTAGTTTTGGACCCTAACCAATGAAAACTTCTATCAGTTGTTTGTTCCCCTTAAAGGGGTTGTCCAGTGAAAATCTTTTTATTTTAAATCAACTGGTGTCAGAAAGTTATTTAGATTTGTAATTTACTTCTATTAAAAAATCTCAAGTCTTCCCATACTTATTAGCTGCTGTATGTCATGCCGGAAATGTTTCATTTTCAGTCAGACACAGTGCTCTCTGCTGCCATCTCTGGCCGAGACAGGAACTGTCCAGAGCAGGAGAGGTTTTCTATGGGGATTTATAGAAAACCGAGACAGAGTTCCTGTCTTGGCCAGAGATGGCAGCAGAGAGCGCTGTGTCAGACTGAAAATAAAACCTTTCCTGCAGGACATACAGCAGCTAATAAGTATGGGAAGACTTGAGATTTTTTATTAGAAGTAAATTACAAATCTATATAACTTTCTGACACCAGTTGATTTGAAAGAAAAAGATTTTTGCTGGACATCCCCTTTAAAGGGGTACTCCAGTTAAATGTGTTTTTTCAATCAACTGGTGCCAGAAAGTGCCAGAGACTAGTTATTTACTTCTATTAAAAAAAACCAATCTCCAGTCTTCCAGTACTTATTAGCTGCTGTATATCCTGCAGAAAGTGGTGTATTCTCTCCAGCCTGACACAGTGCTCTCTGCTGCCACCTCTGTCCATGTCAGGTACTGTCCAGAGCAGCAGCAGCAAATCCCCATAGAAAACCTTTCCTGCTCTGCACAGTTCCTGACATAGACAGAGGTGGCAGCAGAGAGCACTGTGTCAGACTAGAAAGAATACATCACTTCCTGCAGGACATACAGCAGCTGATAAAAAAAAACAACAACCGATAACCAGAAGTCAGACAGGGTGAAATCAGGTAAGTGATTGGGAAATAACACCTTATCATCTGTCCATTTTTGAAAGCCGCAATTTATGCCAATAAAATACTAACCCTGCTACAGCGCCACCTATCAGCGACTTTTCGTACTAAAACTATTTATCTAATAAATGTTGAATGCGTGATTTTTCATTTGGAGTACTAGAATGTTCCTAAGAGCCCTTTAAATTGGGGAAGCTTACCCTGTACTAACTATTGCCGTGTTTCATCAGATACTGTCATCACTTTAGCGTCCAATTACACAGAGCGATTTTTAACGATTAACGACTAACGATAAACGATCGCAAACAAGAAATCGTTAACCTGAAATCATTCACCATATTACACAGAACGATGGTCGTTAGTTACAATCGTTACTATGATCATTTATTCCTTCTGATCCTAGCAAAACAATGAACAATGCGCAATTACACTGAATGATTAGTGAACAAATGCGGAACTTGAGCGAATGAACGTGGAATTACAGCGAACGATTAACTATATTTTTTGGGTTCAGATCTAAGGGCCCTATTCCACCAGACGATTATCGTTCGCATATTGCGAAAGACCTGAAAACGTTCACTCATTTCCATGGAACGATAATCGTTACTTATGATTGTATTTGCGATCTTTTTTTCTTCGCTATTTCTTCGCTATTGCGTTCGTATCTACTGCGAACGACCAAACGATGTCTTATTCAATGCGAACGATTTGCGAACGTTTTGCGAACGAGCAACGATTAAAATAGGTCCAGGTCTTAGGGCCCCATTCCACCGGACGATTATCGTTCAGATTATCGTTAAATCGTTCGAATCTAAACGATAATCGTTCGTTTGAATAGCAGTTAACGATTAACGACCGAACGAGAAATCGTTGATCGCTTTATAAGACCTGGACCTATTTTTATCGTTGCTCGTTCGCAAAACGTTCGCAAATCGTTCGCATTGAATAAGACATTGTTCGGTCGTTCGCAGTAGATACGAACGCAATAGCTAAGAAATAGTGAAGAAAAAACAATCACAAATACGATCAGAAGTAACGATTATCGTTCCATGGAAATGAGTGAACGTTTTCAGGTCTTTCGCAATAGCGGTCGTTTGAGATTGTTAATCGTTAAAGATTATGCGAATGATAATCGTCCGGTGGAATAGGGCCCTTATAAAGCAATAAACGATTTCTCGTTCGGTCGTTAATCGTTAACTGCATTTCAACCAAATGATTATCGTTTAGATTCGAACGATTTAACGATTATCTGAACGATAATCATTCGATGCAATAGGGCCCTATTCAATTGCTGGCTGCGATTACACAGAATGCTAATCGTATAAATTCAAATGATATAACGATTTTTCACGCGATAATCGTCCCGTGTAATAGAGCCTTTAGACTTAGCCAGATCCAAACATAGATACAGTATCGTCCCTCAGCAGTTATTGGACACTGGAGCCATAATACACTTATTACATCCAATGCAATCTCGACTCTGGATAAATATTCTTATGGACTATGCTGCACAGACCCCATTTTCAGATGCAGCAGAGCTAAGTTTGTGAATGAACACAGCAGGTTCTACCTGCAGTCCTATGGAAAACCACATTACAACATGTGCCAAATGACACTATTACAGTTCCATCTGTATCCCCATTAAATTTTATTACAGCATAAAAGTTCTTAAAGTCAGCCGTAGTCTGTGGTCTTGTGTTGGCATTGTGACATTGCCCCTCCTCCATTGCCTAGTGTGGCAGGTTGGGTCGGGCACGGCAAACTGCGTTATGCATGAGGTTATTGTTCCATGGGAAACTGGCTCCTTTCCTACTCTTCATCTGTCAGCAGTAGATTTTCAGAAAAAGAAAAAAAAATTCCAAAATATGAAGTGAATGCAGCTTGCTGTGATGGTGTCTGTGCTAAGAACCTGGAGTTTGATCATTGGGGGAGGAGGCCGGTTCACTTTAGTAAATTAGAAATCAAATACAGTATATAGAGTATATAACATAAAGGCCCCTGCAAGGATGAATCTAGCAATGATGACTACTACCACCATCATGGGTGTCAGTACAGTCCCAGCGGCTGCTGTGGGACCCAGAGGTTGTGGGATCCACTGAGGTGCAAGAACATTTATATAGTGAATAAAAAGTTGTTGGCTTTCTCCTACTGTCTCCAGCATTGCTATGTGGGTATGGGGATGTATGGCACTATTAATCTATAGTTGCCAACATTTACATTTTTTTTCCAGGGACACTTAAGCTTCAGAATTTTGCCTATATTGTACTCATTGTATTGACCTTACAGCTAGGACCACACACGAGTACAAGATGCTGGGAAAGCTGGGTGACCTCCATTACACTGACTACAAGATGCTGGGAAAGCTGGGTGACCTCCATCATACTGACTACAAGATGCTGGGAAAGCTGGGTGACCTCAGTTATACTGACTACAAGATGCTGGGAAAGCTGGGTGACCTCCATTATACTGCATACTATACAAGATGCTGGGAAAGCTGGGTGACCTCCATTACACTGACTACAAGATGCAGGGAAAGCTGGGTGACCTCCACTACACTGACTACAAGATGCAGGGAAAGCTGGGTGACCTCAATTACACTGACTACAAGATGCTGGGGAAGCTGAGTGACCTCCATCATACTGACTACAAGATGCTGGGAAAGCTGGGTGACCTCCATCATACTGACTACAAGATGCTGGGAAAGCTGGGTGACCACATCCTACTGACTACAAGATGCAGGGAAAGCTGGGTGACCTCCATCATACTGACTACAAGATGCAGGGAAAGCTGAGTTACCTCCATTATACTGAGTAAAAAATGCAGGGAAAGCTGGGTGAAGACCGTTATACTGAGTAAAAGTTGCAGGGAAAGCTGGGTGACCCCAATCATACTAACTACAAGATGCTGGGAAAGCTGGGTGACCTCAGTTATACTGAGTAAAAGATGCAGGGGAAGCTGGGTGACCACCGTTATGCTGAGTAAAAGTTGCAGGGAAAGCTGGGTGACCCCAATCATACTAACTACAAGATGCTGGGTGACCTCAGTTATACTGAGTAAAAAATGCAGGGAAAGCTGGGTGACCTCCATCATACTGACTACAAGATGCTGGGAAAGCTGGGTGACCTCCATTACTGAATACAAGATGCTCAGAAAGCTGAGTGGTCATGATGATACTGGCTACAATACAAGATGCTGGGAAAGCTGGGTGACCACATCCTACTGACTACAAGATGCAGGGAAAGCTGGGTGACCTCCATCATACTGACTACAAGATGCAGGGAAAGCTGGGTTACCTCCATTATACTAAGTAAAAGATGCAGGGAAAGCTGGGTGACCACCGTTATGCTGAGTAAAAGTTGCAGGGAAAGCTGGGTGACCCCAATCATACTAACTACAAGATGCTGGGTGACCTCAGTTATACTGAGTAAAAAATGCAGGGAAAGCTAGGTGACCCCATCATACTGACTACAAGATGCTGGGAAAGCTGGGTGACCTCCATTACTGAATACAAGATGCTCAGAAAGCTGAGTGATCATGATGATACTGGCTACAATACAAGATGCTGGGAAAGCTGGGTGAACTCTAACAGGCAGTGATAAAGTTAATAGCTAACCTGTTTACTGCCCCTCTCTCCTCCTTAGGCCCTGTGCACTGTGCCAGTGATAGAGTCAATATACCACCCGAGCGGGGGCTTTCCGGGACATACATGGGACAGTCATTTGCCGGGACTGTCCCTTTAAAACCGGGACTGTTTTGGCAACTATGATAATGATGGGTACCTAGGTTGCTGTTTAGATTGCTGTCTTTAGATGGTGGGATCCATCTCTTTTCGTTGTTGTAGGGCATTATGAATTCTAGTTATGTCCCTGACCACCACCATAATCATTAATATTCATAGACATACCCATCCATGCAAAACTCCCCCAAACACCTCTTCATTAGTCCATACATAAATGCAGTTAGAGATGTAATATAAAGCTCTAGAGTCCAAGGCAAAATCTGTAACCACCTACCATGTCACACTTATAATACTGGTGTCTCCAATGTCATAGAGGGACCTCTAAGACCATTACGTATGCCCATAAACCAGACAGGAGTGTGACTAAGGCCAGGTTCATGGGCTGTGACTACCGCATGTGGACAAAGCTCCGCTCACACACAGTGACCAATCTGCTATGTTATCCCAGAGGAATAACATCCAGGATTAGAACAAACAGAAACAGTGCCACCCCTGTCCTCAGGTTGTGCGTGGTATTGCCATCTAGCTCCATTTACTTCAATAGAACTGAGCTGCAAACCCACACCCAAACTGAAGACAGGAGAGGTGCTGTTTCTGGAAGAGAGCAGCCATGTTTTTCTAAGCCTGGACAACCCCTTTAAGTTGATGGGCCGCAGTGCAAAATCTGTCAAAGGCCCCGGCAACTATAATGCTCTATTTATTGTATTGGTCTCTGATATGGGGAAGACAGGCCTTACGGTCTAGATGGTGGGCAAAACATCCAAAGTCCAAAGTCTGTCAACTGGGCAAAATATCTTCTAGTGAGTCTAAGGCCCCGTTCATACTGAGCAAGAACAGTGGAATCCCGCCATGCTCAGCGTGCTGCTTTGAGTGAATGAGAGGGCGGGCGCTCCTCTGCAGCAGCCGCTCTCCACTCAAAGAAGTGACATGTAATTTCCTTGAGCGGAGAGCGGCGGCTGCGTAGGAGCGTGCTCCCTCTCATTCACTGACAGTGGGACACTGAGCAAGGCGGGATTCCGCGGCGGAGAGATCCACCGCAGAATTCCGACGTTCTTGCTCAGTGTGAACGGGGCCTAAGGGTATATGCACACTGAGGAATTCTCAAGGAATTGTAGAGGAAAGTTTTCTGCTAGAAATTCCTCGCCTGGCAGAATAGAAGCAGAATTTGAGTGGTATTTAAACAGAATTCAAGCAGAATTCTAGAATTCAATCCTCTTCTAGAGGATTCCTCTAGCAGAATCCACCCACAGAATTGACGTGACAATTCTCTAACGCTGAAAATTTTGCTTTGAAATTGCGCAGTGTTAACAACAGAGCGGAAATGCCATTGAACACAATGGGACATTGCTCTGTTTATATTTTACGGGAGAAATTTCAAGCTGAAATAAGAGCAGATTCCTCTTCAATTCCTCGCCTATTCCTCACCTATTCCTCAGTGTGAACATACCCTTAGAGGTTTATCTAGCAGTCAGTGATTTATCACTAAGAGTTACACTACCCAAAAGTAGCCTCTAAGAGCCTATACTATAGGGAAACTCTTTGACAGCTATTTCTGGTGGGACCCAGTATCTAATTGGCTGTCCAGACCTGATGGGGATTGCAGTATAAATATAGAGCCATGTTCATTGCATTTAGTATCCACTGTTCTAAGGATAGGCCATCAGTTTTGAAACCCCAGAGAATCCCCTGTAAGGGCCTTTTGTGCCTTAAAGGGGAACTTCGGGTAGAGGTAAAAAGAAATGAAACCTCTGGAGAAGCATATAAAAATACTTACCTATCTATCCCAGTTTTGAAACTACCAAAAATCCATTTGTTTGGGGGGGGGGGGGGTTGTTCTGTATTGTGTTTCTGTATTCCCTGGTTGAGTAGATGTACTCAGTACTACAGGTTCCAGAATGCATTGCTGTCCCTCAGCTGTTCCATCACAGTCCCCCACTCTGACTATTCCCCACCCGAAGCTGTTGCGGAACATCTAGGCTGTGTTCACACATTGCAGTTTCATTGTGTTACTGAATTATTTGCAGTACTTTATCATTTCATTGTGGTCCCACCCACACAGCACCTTGTATTCTCTACCTGTAACCCCACACAGCACGCTGTATTCTCTACCTGTAACACCACACAGCACGCTGTATTCTCTACCTGTAACACCACACAGCACACTGTATTCTCTACCTGTAACACCACACAGCACACGGTATTCTCTACCTGTAACACCACACAGCACACGGTATTCTCTACCTGTAACACCACACAGCACGCTGTATTCTCTACCTGTAACACCACACAGCACACTGTATTCTCTACCTGTAACACCACACAGCATGCTGTATTCTCTACCTGTAACACCACACAGCACGCTGTATTCTCTACCTGTAACACCACACAGCACACTGTATTCTCTCCCTGTAACACCACACAGCACACTGTATTCTCTACCTGTAACACCACACAGCACGCTGTATTCTCTACCTGTAACCCCACACAGCACACTGTATTGTCTACCTGTAACACCACACAGCACGCTGTATTCTCTAACTGTAACACCAGACAGCACGCTGTATTCTCTACCTGTAACACCACACAGCACGCTGTATTCTCTACCTGTAACACCACACAGCACACTGTATTCTCTACCTGTAACACCACCCAGCACCCTGTATTCTCTACCTGTAACACCACCCAGCACGCTGTATTCTCTACCTGTAACACCACCCAGCACGCTGTATTCTCTACCTGTAACACCACACAGCACACTGTATTCTCTACCTGAAACACCACACAGCACACTGTATTCTCTACCTGTAACACCACACAGCATAATGTATTCTCTACCTGTAACACCACCCAGCACGCTGTATTCTCTACCTGTAACACCACCCAGCACGCTGTATTCTCTACCTGTAACACCACACAGCACACTGTATTCTCTACCTGAAACACCACACAGCACGCTGTATTCTCTACCTGTAACACCAAACAGCACACTGTATTCTCTACCTGTATCACCACACAGCACACTGTATTCTCTACCTGTAACATCACACAGCACGCTGTATTCTCTACCTGTAACACCACACAGCACTGTATTCTCTACCTGTAACATCACACAGCACACTGTATTCTCTACCTGTAACACCACATAGCACCCTGTATTCTCTACCTGTAACACCACACAGCACGCTGTATTCTCTACCTGTAACACCACACAGCACGCTGTATTCTCTATCTGTAACACCACACAGCACGCTGTATTCTCTACCTGTAACACCACACAGCACTGTATTCTCTACCTGTAACACCACACAGCACGCTGTATTCTCTACCTGTAACACCACACAGCACGCTGTATTCTCTACCTGTAACACCACACAGCACGCTGTATTCTCTACCTGTAACACCACACAGCACGCTGTATTCTCTAACTGTAACACCAGACAGCACGCTGTATTCTCTACCTGTAACACCACACAGCACGCTGTATTCTCTACCTGTAACACCACACAGCACACTGTATTCTCTACCTGTAACACCACCCAGCACCCTGTATTCTCTACCTGTAACACCACCCAGCACGCTGTATTCTCTACCTGTAACACCACCCAGCACGCTGTATTCTCTACCTGTAACACCACACAGCACACTGTATTCTCTACCTGAAACACCACACAGCACACTGTATTCTCTACCTGTAACACCACACAGCATAATGTATTCTCTACCTGTAACACCACCCAGCACGCTGTATTCTCTACCTGTAACACCACCCAGCACGCTGTATTCTCTACCTGTAACACCACACAGCACACTGTATTCTCTACCTGAAACACCACACAGCACGCTGTATTCTCTACCTGTAACACCAAACAGCACACTGTATTCTCTACCTGTAACATCACACAGCACGCTGTATTCTCTACCTGTAACACCACACAGCACTGTATTCTCTACCTGTAACATCACACAGCACACTGTATTCTCTACCTGTAACACCACATAGCACCCTGTATTCTCTACCTGTAACACCACACAGCACGCTGTATTCTCTACCTGTAACACCACCCAGCACACTGTATTCTCTACCTGTAACACCACACAGCACGCTGTATTCTCTAACTGTAACACCAGACAGCACGCTGTATTCTCTACCTGTAACACCACACAGCACGCTGTATTCTCTACCTGTAACACCACACAGCACACTGTATTCTCTACCTGTAACACCACCCAGCACCCTGTATTCTCTACCTGTAACACCACCCAGCACGCTGTATTCTCTACCTGTAACACCACACAGCACGCTGTATTCTCTACCTGTAACACCACACAGCACGCTGTATTCTCTACCTGTAACACCACACAGCACACTGTATTCTCTACCTGTAACACCACACAGCATAATGTATTCTCTACCTGTAACACCACCCAGCACGCTGTATTCTCTACCTGTAACACCACCCAGCACGCTGTATTCTCTACCTGTAACACCACACAGCACACTGTATTCTCTACCTGAAACACCACACAGCACGCTGTATTCTCTACCTGTAACACCAAACAGCACACTGTATTCTTTACCTGTATCACCACACAGCACACTGTATTCTCTACCTGTAACATCACACAGCACGCTGTATTCTCTACCTGTAACACCACACAGCACTGTATTCTCTACCTGTAACATCACACAGCACACTGTATTCTCTACCTGTAACACCACATAGCACCCTGTATTCTCTACCTGTAACACCACACAGCACGCTGTATTCTCTACCTGTACCACCACACAGCACACTGTATTCTCTACCTGTAACATCACACAGCATGCTGTATTCTCTACCTGTAACACCACACAGCACACTGTATTCTATACCTGTACCACCACACAGCACACTGTATTCTCTACCTGTAACACCACACAGCACTGTATTCTCTACCTGTAAAACCACATAGCACCCTGTATTCTCTACCTGTAACACTACACAGCGCTGTATTCTCTACCTGTAACACCACACAGCACGCTGTATTCTCTACCTGTAACACCACCCAGCACACTGTATTCTCTACCTGAAACACCACACAGCACCCTGTATTCTCTACCTGTAACACCACACAGCACCCTGTATTCTCTACCTGTAACACCACACAGCACACTGTATTCTATACCTGTACCACCACACAGCACACTGTATTCTCTACCTGTAACACCACACAGCACTGTATTCTCTACCTGTAACACCACATAGCACCCTGTATTCTCTACCTGTAACACTACACAGCGCTGTATTCTCTACCTGTAACACCACACAGCACGCTGTATTCTCTACCTGTAACACCACCCAGCACACTGTATTCTCTACCTGTAACACCACACAGCACACTGTATTCTCTACCTGTAACACCACACAGCACACTGTATTCTCTACCTGTAACATCACACAGCACGCTGTATTCTCTACCTGTAACACCACACAGCACGCTGTATTCTCTACCTGTAACACCACACAGCACACTGTATTATCTACCTGTAACACCACACAGCACACACTGTATTCTCTACCTGTAACACCACACAGCATGCTTTAATCCCTACCTGTAACACCACACAGCACACTGTATTCTCTACCTGTAACACCACACAGCACGCTGTATTCTCTACCTGTAACACCACACAGCACACTGTATTCTATACCTGTAATGCTGATATTGGAATAAAGCAAAGAACTTTTTAAATTATTTTTTTTTCTTTTCCTTTCCACACACATATTATGATCAAGCATCTTTTATCTTTGTAGTTGATTCCCACAAAAAGGACTTTATCCGATATTATCTTACATGGGATATACTGTTTATGCCTTGTTTTTTGTGCAGGTGGGATTGGCAGTGCTGGCTCTTATCCTCTCTGCTGTTTAGCATTATCTATTTGTGTTACTGCATCATGTTTGTGCAGATGCTGCAGTACTGCAATGACACTCCAACATGTGTGAACACAGTCCTAATTTCTCTGTAGACTTTTGCACAATCAGTGAAGTTAAAACACCTGCTTCTGGCCGGTCAGACATGGTGAATCATGCCCTGCCCCCGTCTGCATCATCAGCCTGATCTTAGCAAACACACACAATGTGAGACAGAGGCATGGAAGATTTGTCTCCTAAGGTGGGAAAGCAGAAGGAGCAGGAGACCATGTGGATTGGCACAAAGGCCATGTTTTTTTCACTTCCTGGATTTCTATCAGCTACCAGTGTGACAGAACAGCACAGATACGGTAATACATTGTAGAAACACATCTATATAACTTTTAATGTACTTCTAATAAAAAACAAGTTTTTCTTATCCAGAGTTCCCCTTTAATTTTATCATGCCATTTTTTCCCTTTGATTTCACAGTAAAAAAAAAACCTCTGCATGTAGTTGTTAGTCAATAGGGAAATATAAAATGCATAACTTCAATTTTTTTTCTGCCAGTGTAATTTTTTTTCCCCACCGAATTTGTGACATTTTTCTCCCATAAATTTGTGTAAAAAAATGTGTAAATGTGTTGCATTGTGTGTTGTTTTTTTTCAATGTCTTTATGAGAGATCCTGGAATGAAATAACACAACCATGTAATAAAACACACTATGTTGGGGAAAACACTGCAAAACGGAATTTAAAAAAATATACCCGTGACTAAACCATGTACTCTGGTGACATAGCCAACATCTTCCCACTTAAGGGTATGTTCACACTTACCGGATCCGCAGCGTATTTTCTGCTGCGGATCCGCAGCAGATTTCATTTAAATAACTGAACACTGCATCAAATCTGCACCATCAAATCTGCTGCGGATCCTGTAGGTGTGAACGCACCCTCAGGGTGCGTTCACACCTACAGGATCTGCAGCAGATCTGCAGCAGATCCGCAGCCAATTTGATGGTGCAGATTTGATGCTGTGTTCAGTTATTTAAATGAATTCTGCTGCGGATCCGGTAAGTGTGAACGTACCCTAAAGAGTATTCCCATCTCAACTAACATAGACTTGTAGGGATCTTCAGGTTAATATTATTACAAATATATTCATTAAGCAAACTTGCCTCCTCCTCTAGATATGCTCCTCTTTAGTGTATATATGTGTATGTGTGTATATATATATATATATATATATATATATATATATATATATATATTATAGCTATGTACAGTATACGCCAGCCAGGCCACTGCTTTAAGAGCAGAGTGGGGTTTTCATATATTTTTTCATTTTAACTCACTGCAATACTGTAACACTGTTCTAAAGTAGAAATTATTCAGCCAACTGTATCTTTTTGCAAAGTTGGATATGTCTTTACAATGTATCACAACATACTATGCTTCCTCCATCCTCAATAATCTGTCCTATATAACACTGCTGCAAAAAATACATAAAAAAACACACATGAAATGCAAAATAAAATGTTTTTAAAAGCCAAAAATCACCAGAAACAAAATCCGTCAGATCTAAAAAAAAAAAAAAAAAAAATGAATGCAAGTTTATGCATTTTTCTTATTGGGGTTTTCTCTCTATACGTAATTCTTTGATCACATGATTTAAGGACTTCTGTGGGATATGAAAATAACAAACGCATTTTTGCCGCCATTATTTTCTTCCCCTATAGATATCTATGGGAGAAAAATGTCATAAAGTAGGTAAAAGAGACTATGCAATAATAATAATAAAAAAAGTATACCTTATACCCCAAAAAGCCCCTAGAAGGGAAAGAAAGTCCCTAAAAGCTGCCACCTGATTGGCTGCTGTGGGTAACGGCTGTGGATTTATCTAGCCCCCCCTTATGTACATCGCTATGGAATATGTCAGTGCCATATAAATCACGCATCTAGATAACTAGAGTTCATTACAAGGCCCCAGTGGATGCTGAGTCCCAGCTTGCTGATGCCAGTGGCTTTCATAGTGTGCGCTGGTAACTGAGTCAGAGAGCTGTGGGTACAGTGTGAGATGACGGTGAAAGCTGAGACAGCCATGTTATGTTTCACCGTTCTTCTCTGCACTAATCCCTCTGATTTTCTCAACCTTAAAAAAAAAAAAAATAAAACAAGCCGTTCATGGAGCCCGAGGATTTCTGTGATTAATTAATTCAGGATTTGCGGGGAGTCAGGAGGTCGCCCTCCCTCCATTGTGGAGGTCAGACTCGGCAGGTTTGCTTTATTCAAGATCGCTGCTTCTGGGAGCAGGTGATTTTTAACCCGCTCAGTGCTACAGGGCGCTTCAGCACCAGGCCTGCCCGCTGCAGTTTTTTTTTTCTTTTTTTGTAAAAAAACAAAACAAAAACGATTATATTGCGCATGATGGAGATATATACTGCTACAGTCAGCATTGTTACTTTGCACAACTTTTTTTTAAAACTTTTTTTATCTTTACACCTTGTTAGAGCTCTTGCACACAGCTTTATTACGGAAGCCCTATTGCCTCCAACCATCACTATTAGGCTATGTTAACACAGGGTATGAACATCGGCCATTGTTTGACATGGCCGCGTCAAACAACGGTCGATTTTCTTACACATTCACCCGGCCGATACTGCAATATCAGCCGGATGAACATCATTAATCGAAATGCAGTCACATTTGGGTGTGCCCGTACGGCAATTTACTAGAGATGAGCGAACCTGGAGCATGCTAGAGTCAATCCGAGCCCGAACTTTCGGCATTTGATTAGCGGTGGCTGCTGAAGTTGGATAAAGCCCTAAGGCTATGTGGAAATCATGGATATAGTCATTGGCTGTATCCATGTTTTCCAGACAACCTTAGAGCTTTATCCAATTTCAGCAGCCGCAGCTAATCAAATGCCGAACGTTCGGGTTCGGATCGGCTCGAACCCGATTCGCTCATCTCTACAATTTACTATTGACCACAGTGTAAAGTACGGACAGGAGTGACCTGCAACAATGGCCGTTGTTTATTACAAAAATACAGTGTGTGAACGTGGCCCTAGGTATTTGGTTGTAGAACAACGGCTGTTGTTGTAGGTTGCATTGTTTATGAGCACTATTAATTGCATAGCAGTAAAGGGAACAACGCCCGAGTATACACACTGGGGGAGATTTATCAAACATGGTGTAAAGTGAAACTGGCTCAGTTGCCCCTAGCAACCAATCAGATTCCACCTTTCATTCCTCACAGATTCTTTAGAAAATGAAAGGTGGAATCTGATTGGTTGCTAGGGACAACTGAGCCAGTTTCACTTTACACCATGTTTGATAAATCTCCCCCACTGTATACACTACGGCCGTTGTTCACTGAGGTCGTAGAAAATAATTGCCAGGTCTATTTTCTACGGCCACAGTTCAGTGAACAGCGGCTGCACAAAATAGCCTGTTCTCACAGTGTAAAGTATGGCTGCCGGACGTACTTTACACTGTGGTCAATGGTGAATATTCCCGTATTCCAATTAAAATCAAATGATGTTCATCCGGCCGATACTGCACCATGGTGAACATGTAAGACAGCGGCTGTTGTTTGACAGCTGTCTCAAACAATGGTCACTGTTCTTATCCCATGTGAATATGGCCTAAGGCTGGTTTCGCACATAGCAGTTTTTTTTGTTTTTTTTTAATAACTGGTGCTGCAGTTTTTGAAGTGGATCCAACAGGTAAGTGACCTCCGCCGTCCATAACCACCCTATCCCCGGCCATAACTGAAAAATACCCCAGGACCGGAATACCCCTTTAAAGTAACTGAGCTGTAATACCACAAACAAACTAAGGACAGGAGAGGTGCTATTTCTGAAAGAAAGCAGCCATGTTTTTCTAATCTTGGATATTAGAGGGGGTCCACCTACTGGCATCCCTGACTGTCAGCTGTTCTGAACAGATTAATTCTTTTTATTTATAAATGTATAAAGATTTATTAATCTTATTCACTTGCACCAACTTAAAGCTGCATAGTATAAGAGGAACCGGGGCCCCATTTCACTTTGTACATCAGACAGCAGAATGGATAGGTACAACCCTGCACCTACCAATTTCAGCTGCTTAACCTGCCGTACTGCTTCTCTCCACTAAGGGCAGCAGATACTTATTTGAAATTCCATAAATATCAATACATCCAGCTCTAGGTAAGAAGAAATAGAATTTCTTAAAGTCTTTGTTACGTTGAATACAAGAACCTATATAAGAAGCATCACTGCAGACCTCCTGTACCCAGTGTGGACAGCTCTGCAGTGTAATACATGTATTCTTCAAAGGATTTGTTGTAAAACTCATTGTATACACTGGGGTATTTCCAGCTATTCACACCCACAAAAATAAACAGTATATAACAATTTTATACATAAAAATATAACACTGCATTTTACAAAGAATAATATTTATTACAGAAATAACATGATTCCATCTATGATCTATCTGTTTATCTATAGTAGATAATTCAGCAGCACAAATTTGGACCTGGACCCCAGTTGAAATAATCAAAGAATGATCCAAAGCAGAAGATCAGTGCAAAATGTGAAGTGTATATTCCAGAAGCAAAAAACAGCAAAAAAAAAAATTAAGGTGCAGCATAATAACCTCAAGCGACGTCTCAGCGATTACCCATTATTATCTATCTATATCTATAGTCTATCTATATTCTATCCATCTATCTCCTATCTATATTCTATCTTTCTATCTATCTATCTATCTATCTATCTATCTATCTATCTATCTATCTATCTATCTATCTCCTATCTATCTATCTCCTATCTATCTATTTATCTATCTATCTATCTATCTATCTCCTATCTATCTATCTATCTATCTATCTTCTATCTATCTATCTATCTATCTATCTATCTATCTCCTATCTATATTCATTCTATCTATCTATCTATCTATCTATCTTCTCCTATCTATCTATCTATCTATCTATCTATCTATCTATCTATCTATCTATCTATCTATCTCCTATCTATGTTCTATCTATCTCCTATCTATCTATCTATCTATCTATCTATCTATCTCCTATCTATCTATCTCCTATCTATCTATCTATCTATCTATTTATCTATCTATCTATTTATCTATCTATCTATCTATCTATCTATCTATCTGCTATCTATCTATCTATCTATCTATCTATCTATCTATCTCCTATCTATATTCATTCTATCTATCTATCTATCTATCTATCTATCTATCTATCTATCTATCTATCTATCTATCTATCTCCTATCTATTTATCTATCTATCTATCTCCTATGTATGATCTATCTATCTATCTATCTATCTATCTATCTACCTTCTATCCATCTATCTCCTATCTATCTGTCTATCTATCTATCTATCTATCTATCTATCTATCTATCTATCTATCTATCGTAATGCACACCCCATCACTAAGGACACAAAGCCATTGACAGCAATTCTTACTACCTACAGTCACCACTAGGTGGAGCTCACAGGCGTACTGCAGTCATTTCTTAAAGGGTACTTCAGTGCTGATAAAAAAAAAAAATCAATCAATCAAAAACATATTTTTTAAATTTACCATCCCTCCTGAGTCTGTCTCGGTTAGAATTTCCCGCTGTTTGCAGGTCCCTGGAGCTCCAGTTGGTGTCTTCATTTTTTCTTTACTTCCTGGTTTGGGCTTTCCCATGATGCACTTTGTCTCCTGTGAGGTCTAACTGACTCTGTAAAACTGTTAGATGGCTTACAGCTTGGTCAGCCAATCTGAGCTGAGCAAACTGTGTCATCTGACAAAGGAAGGCTGGCCTAACAGGGCTTAAACCCGCCTCCCTCTTGATGATGTCATTGTCACAAAATGGCTGCCACAGAGCAGCCTGGGGTCAACAGTCATTAGGTAAGAATGAGTTTACTTCACTTCCTGGTGGGGGATTGAGGGGGGAAAAGATAGGGAAGAGGGGCAGATAGGTGATTGAAGCATATTACAGAGTTATATATCTTTGTAATGTGTTTCAATTACCGGGAAAAAGCTTTTCACTGGAGTACCCCTTTAAGAATCTTAAAGATGTTTTCTAATGATAAAACCTATAATCAACAATCTGATAAGAAGTATTTCCATCTGATTGTATGATCCCCAATCCATACATGATTGCTAGGGGTCCCGCCAATCCCGACAATCGTTATGCCTTCATATATTCTTTAGAGATAAGAGATAACAAGCTCAGATGGGGATACCCTTTAATTCCCAGCTAGAATGCACAACATGAACAGAAAGTCTGTTACAGGATGCAAAAGCCTCGATATATTCCTATACTTCTATCTGACACATCAACCTCTGTCTGCTATAGAGGTTTAACAATAATCAACAAAAAATCTTAGGTGAAAAAATTGGTGCTGTATGGTGAGTGTTGACTTTAAAGGATAGCAAAGAGAATAGGATGGCACTCCGCGGTGGACAATTCCGCCGCTGAATTCCGCTAGTTTTGCTTAGTGTGAACCCGGCCTTACAGCGAACAATTAGCAAACGATTAACGATAATTTTAGGTTCAGATCTAAATCAACGATCAACGACATAAACAAACCATTTTTCGATCGTTTCCTGCAATTACACAGAACGATTATCGTTTAAATTTGAACGATATAACGATTTTTCACACGATAATCGTCCCGTGTAATAGGGCCCTTAAAGGGGTTATCCAGCGCTACAAAAACATGCCCACTTTCCTACCAGCTCCACTCTTGTCTCCAGCTTGGGCGGGTTTTGCTGCTCAGTTCCATTGAAGTGAATGGAGCTTAATTGCAAACGGCACCTGAACTGGAGACAAGAGTCGTGTTGTCTCTGAAAGAAAGCAGCCCTGTTTTGGTAGCACTGGATAAGCCCTTTAACATTCAAAACTTGCAAAAAAAATAAATAAAAATAAATAAAACCTCGTCTTTGTGGGATTTTGCTTTCAAAAAATTTATCTTAACAGTTCATTTTGCTGTCAATAAATGTCCATAGTTAGCAAGGGCTTAGCGAATGGTCCCCGTTATGTTATCCTGGTAGGGGTAAGCATCTTATCATGAGCAGTTACTTCTTATATGTTCATACATTGTGGGTTATCATGTGTTAGCATGCTTGTTGACAGTTTCCATTTTCTACATTGCATATACAACATATACAACAGATGCATATGTAACTACTTACATAACTGTAATTTTCCAGTCTATAGGAAAAGCTCCTGCTGAACGCTCCTTCTTTTACTCGCTGGCATGTAATCTGTGAATATATTGAAGGAAACACATGTTTTATCTCGGATGTTCTGTATAGAAGCCAATGGTGATCCCAGAATGCAGAAATGTGCCCATATAATAGATTTATAGCTCAGGAACTCATCATATTAATATGGGGGCTTTGTGATCGTGTCATGGCGGCCAATGTAATAACAGAATAAGGCAGCGGGAAGAAATGGGAAATAAAAATCAGGATTAAAAGTCTAATTCACTTGAAGGGCTTAAAGGGTAAAGTGTGATTACATCAGAGCGGCTGAGAGGGGCAGAAAATTATTCATTGGCTCAATAGGAAGATATATCCAGATATACTGTATGAGCACATATTAAGTATAGATCTGGCATTCTGGGGATCATTTTTGGGATTTGGTGAAGCTTAAAGGGCATATATGGCTTATATTTTTTTCCCTTAGGATAGAGATCTGTTTATCTCAGACAGGTTTGCATTCAGTTGTTATTAGTGATGAGCGAGTACTAAAATACTCGGTTGCTCAATACTCGAGACAAATATTTCCTGATGCTCGGGTGCTCTTTTCGAGTAACGAACCCCATTGAAGTCAATGGAAGACTCGAGCATTTTTTCAGGGGACCCAAGCTCGGCACAGGGAAGGTTGTGGGAACTTGCCTGAGCTGTTTTTATCAGATATAAGCAACAATGGACTGGAGCAGTCCCATTGACATGAATGTTCTCTGCTCTGTGACAGAGGTTATTTCTCAGGGAGAGGGAGGCTTAGCTGCTATTGCCTTCTCTATGTACGTCTGTCGTTTTTACTGTAATTCTGTAAGGAATACTTTCCGACAGCCTCCTCCTTATCATCACAGACAGAACAAAACGTGTCCGCTTTTTATTAGGCCTAATGGTCAGAATGAAAAATGCAAGATTTCAAGATTATTTAAAAGTTAATTGCAAAATGAAAATTTAGAAAAAAAATACCAAAACGTCTTAAAGAATGTGTATACCATAAAAACGTAAACAATGCAATTACAATTTTCTGTTAACACATTCCCTTTAGTCACACTACGGCTGGCTTCACACTAGCCTCATACAGACCTAGTTTAATGTTGGTATTACAGCTACAAGTCTTAGCCTGACAATCCCTTTACACTATTAGTAAAACATGGCTTTATTCAGAAAACAGCGCCATATTTATCCACAGGTTGAGTGTGGTATTGCAGGTTAATCCCATTCACAATGGAGTTAGGAGGCAGAATTAACTAACAGGATAGGGGACAGAGATTGCGGGGGGATCTGACCACTGTACCCCTCTGATCTCCGAAATGACCCCCTGGCTTTATTGTTATGAATGCAGCCAGAGGTATGCACGTGACCCAGGGCTCCATTCACACCTATTGAACCGCCAGAAAGAGCAGAGTGCTGTACTCGGCTCTTTCTATCAGCTCCATAGGAATTAATAGGGTGCCTTAAAGGGGTACTCCAGCGAAAAGCTTTTTCTCAGTAATTGAAACACATTACAAAGTTATATAACTCTGTAATGTGCTTCAATCACCTATCTGCCCCCCTTCCCCTATCTCAATCCCCCATCCCCATTCTTACCTAATGACTGTTGACCCCAGGCTTTTCTGTGGCAGTCATTTTGTGACAATGACATCGTCAAGAGGGAGGCGGGTCTAAGCCCTGTTAGGCCAGCCTCCCCTTATCAGATGATACAGATTGTTCAGATCTGATTGGCTGAACAAGATGTAAGCCATCCAACAGCTCTACAGAGTCAGTTAGACATCACAGGAGACAAAGTGCATCATGGGAAAGCCCAAACCAGGAAGTAAAGAAAAAATAAGGCTACCAACTGGAGCTTCAGGGACCTGCAAACAGCAGGAAATTCAAACGAAGACAGACTCCGGAGGGATGGTAAATGTAAAAACTATGTTTATGATTGATTTATAGTTTTTTTTTATTTTTATCAGTGCCAGAGTACCACTTTAATGAAATAGATGCTGTAACCGCAGCTGTACCCATAACAAAGAGGCCGAAGGCCGATACAGAGATTGGCGGGGGGGGTACAAAGGTCAGATGCCCTGCAATCTCTTACTTATCCCCTATCCTATTAGTTTTGCCTAGACAACCTCTCTAAGCTGCAATAACTGGCAACCATCTGTAGCTAGACTGAGAACCATCATTGGTCCTTAAGCGAAGACGGCAAAGTAACACTCTGCTTGATGATAGATTCTGTATTTTTTGCTCAGATCTACGTCTTAAGGAACTATCTTCCAAAATGAACCCAAAGTGACTGCACTGCCCATCTGAAAGTGGCTGTAAAGCTGCGTCTTCACTGAGGTCAAGAGGGTTGTCTTCCACAAACAGATGAGCGCTTCCAGCCCGGGATCAGAATTAGTTCCTGTTTATCTTCAGTCCTCCAGTATAGCATCTTGGCACTTCAGCAGTTTGCCTTAGGGGTCATAGGTTAAAACTATCAAGAAATAGCTGAAAACAAAGATAACTGAACAAGGCCTAAGCTAAGCTACCAACATCATGAGTTTATTTTTGGTGGTGTTTTAGATGCAATGTAACCTCTCCGTCGGAATATTTTATGCTTTTATAGCACAAAGCACATGGTCAGACATTGTACTGGTCAGACAAACATGGCTGCTTTGTCACTAAAATGACATTTGCACCAGGCCTGTGCAACCACAGGACAGATTTGGTGCAGTTTTTGGCAGCAAGAAACTATGTTTATCTAATGCTGTATGCTGTCACTTGAGCACCCTTTTCCAAGGTTCTCATACACCTTAAAGTCCCCCTCACCGCCGCTCGTGATTTAGCCATCAGTGAAACGTGTATGGGGCTCTTATGACTGACCACCGACAGATGATGTTGGGGGAAATAGGGGTCGAGCATGCTGGAAAATAACTGCATGACCCCTTTGTTCTGTGAGAAGGGCCAGTTGTACCTTTTCCCCTGTGGACAGTGTCCTGCCGGGCCGCTACGGGGTCCCTTGGGTTGTTATCACAGTGGGCCGGAGTGGTGTAGTGACCCTCCCGGACTACTGGTATTGCCACCCACAGAAAGGGGAAATGTCCCAAGGAGTTTGTGTAGGCTGTTTTGGTGCGGGGCAAAGAATCACAGAAACACAGAAGAATCAGAGGAGCAGAGAGGAGGATGTTGTGAGAGTCCCAACCCAAGTAGTAACATGCTCAGCTGGGATGCTGGTCGGAATGAACCACCTGTTTCCCTACCAGTGTGTGTGGTGACCCGTCCTAGAGGGTGACATAAGCCCCACACCCTGTTACCTGGGATGAGCGGAATGCTGAGGGTTTCCTGCTGATAACCGCGCTGCGAGATAGAGTTTATAAGCTTCTAGCAACTTTGCTCTATCCGGATCAGTTCCTAGCTTTTTGTGGATACTGTCCTGCACTGTAACTCTTCTAGTCCACGGCGTGGGTTGAGATAATCTCCAACGTGTCCTCTCCTGTGAGTGGTTTAACACTGCATAGTGCTAAGTAAGGTTGCTTGAAGAGAAACTTTTAGGTGCGTCCTAGCTCTACGTCCAACACAAAAGACCTCTACACTTCCTCTACCCATGTGACTTCCTATCTCCAGCATATCTCAAATGTGCTGTGAGTGGGTGAAGAGTGCATAAGGAGAAGCAAAGTAAGAGATGATAGGACAGAAGAAGAAGATACTCTCATAGGTTCACAGATCCATGTGACACATAAATAAACAATAACCCTTTCCATACTTCAGCCGTGCAACAACTGAGTACACATACCTATAATAGCGACATCTATTGGCGAAACCCTATCACCACTACATCACCACTTACTTACAACAAGTACAGGCTTTTGCAAAGTGCAACCAATAGCAACACCCGTGGTGGGACACCACAGTTGACAGCAGAAAGAAGATGGAGTGGAGAACCGCACATAGAGTAAGGCTCCATTTACACAGAGTAAAACTGGTGGTATTCCACAGCAGAATTCTTCACTACAGAATTCCTCCAGCCTCCGTGTCATAATAGCAGTCTATGAGAGGCTTGCACTCCTCGTCTCTCCACGCTGAAGAATGAACATGTCCATTCTTCAGCACGCAGAGAGGAGGCGAGCGAGCCTCCCATAGACTGCCATTATGACATGGAGGCTGGCGGGATTCTGCGGCAGATAATTCAGTCAGTTTTTTCCATGTGAACGAAGCCTAAGGGGGGTGACAATATCACCTTAAAACTAGAGAAAGTTCTGTAACTGTTACACACAGAAAAAGGGGAAGGATTCCCCCTTAAAAGACCCCCCTCCCCCGTATTAAATGTCTTCTTTCTATCAACTGTGTAAAGGGAGATTTAAGAGTGTTAAGAATCAGTAAGAACTTAGTGACACTAATGTTGAGAGCCGTCTCTTTCTTGTCCATATCATCTTATCCCGTGAGGCATATCACCTGAACTAAAAAAGGATTTAAAGCCATAAGACGACTCTTGCCTTGGAATGCAATGTATCAGATTTTCTCCCTTTGTCAATCATTTTCAAAAAGTTTTCAAACTCTCTCAAGTCAAGATTCTCCCCCTGCCCATAAATACGACTAAAGAAAGACCATCGGGGTGACATTTCTAAGGCGTGCTGGTCTCGCTCTGGGTGGCCCCATAACATGGATGAGAAAGCTACTGAAGATCTTGTTGTCATTCACTCTTAAAAAATATTGGCTCGGAGGAAAAACACTAATTTCAATATTATCATGAAGCTTTGTTATGTTAACTGACAACAGAACTATAACGGCTAAGGTTGGAGGTCAAACTAGTTGCCTCTCGTAAATGAAGTTAATCTAGAGTTATCTCTCCTCTTATGCTCTTTTCATGAAGAAGATGACTATCTCAATTTCCAAGCGAGCCCTGGAGGCAGACTGGTAAAAATGCTTCCTGTGAAGTTAGTGGGAGAAACCAAGGGTATAATCTTCACGACAGGTCACTCAAGGCCAACAAATGTTTACACTCCAGCATTATTTCTGAAAACTTTTACTCTGTGTTGGCCCCTAATCATGCAGACATCCTTTATGGTGGATCTAGGTATTAGTGTCCGATTTCTCATTACTCCCATTGGAATTAGTGGTGGGTGACCCTGGGGACACATCAGTTTTCAACAAGAGGTGCTGAAAATGTAAAGCAATCTACTGTAGGCATCTATAGAGCTGTCTATCACTCATCCTATTCATCTGTCATGCCTTCACCAGTATGCAGGTGTGTACCTACTTCTGCATTCACTCCATCAGTTGAAAGTTTTTCTATAATAATATAAAGCTATAAATGCTTGATAATGACCCTGTGAGAGGGTCGAAACGTCGCATCTCTGTATTTTTTACATCCTTTGTAATAAATATTTCACCTTTTCCACCTATGCTGGTGTGCTGCGGAATATCTGTGCATACTATTGGGGATCCCCAAGCCGGGGGACTGACTTCATACAGCACCCGCTTCACGAGGTTTTGCGGCTTTTCTCCTGTATCTATAATATATAATTTTTTATTTTTTTTTCGGGAACTACAATCAATATTTATCAATGTTTCCCAATAATGAAGCATTAAAGGAACTGAGCTGCAAAACCCCAAACCCAAACTGAGGACAGGAGAGAGGAGAGTGGCTGTTTCTGAAAGAAAAAGCAGCCATGTTTTTCTAAGCCCGGATAATCCCTTTAACCTTTTGCCTAAAGCATATGGGTAGTTTTGGCCCCTAATTCTATTATAAAACCTCTAAAAATCCAGAATACAGGGCAGTGTATATATATATATATATATATATATATATATATATATATATATCCATCCATCCATCGATATGATGTTACCTACCCAAATATTATAAAGTTATGAAGAAGGAATTGTTACCCATGATAGAGGTGACAATATTTTCGAGTCTTACGAGCTTTAATTCAAGGAAAGGCCTGGAAGAGTACTACCGGGGCCTAAAAGATTCTCATGACATGTACTGATCCCTCATAAACTGCAGCAGATTCTGCCGCTTTGTTTGAGCCCTCCTCCCCTATTCCATCACTAAACCCTTTGCTTTGAGGCAGGTAGCACAGGCTACATGTGTAGTCTAAGAAGCCCTTGTTTTAACTCCCTCATTAACAAGCATGGGGGAGATTTATCAAACAGGTGTAAAGTAGAACTGGCTTAGTTGCCCCTAGCAACCAATCAGATTCCACTTTTCTTTCCTCACAGATTCTTTGGGAAATGAAAGGTGGAATCTGATTGGTTGCTAGGGGCAGCTGAGCCAATTCTAAATCTTCCCCCCATTATGGTGTTTACTACTAGATTACTAACCAGGTCTTTCACATAGTGTCAAATTGACAGCGACTGTACTATAGGAAGCGAAAGACAAAGACAGGAGGATTATATCGACAGAAGTCAGAGATATGGCCAAAAGTTGGTTCTGAGCTCCTTATTACAGTAAATTGAAGTCTATTGAAGACCTACAAAATTTGCCAGAAAAAAGGCATTAGGGACCTGTCAGGCACCAGGGTCAGGGAGCAAGTGCTACTCTTACATCCTTTAGGGTATGTTCACACTGAGCAAATACGGCGGAATCCCGATGACATGTCACTTCTTAGAGCAGAGAGCGTCGGCTGCGGAGGAGCGCGCGCTCTCCCATAGACAGGCTATGGCACACTGAGACAGGCGGGAACTTTCCGCCTGTTTTACTCAGTGTGAACATACCCTTACAGTTATATTCATGACTTATTATGCTCATGAGAGTTAAACGGAAAAGATGTGACAACCATGGTGAAGCACGAAGAATGGAAAACTAAGACTGTGAACTACCAGGGATATCAGGAAACATGGCAGGAGCCCTTGATTTCTTTAACTCCTGATTGTTTCCCGAACCATTTCCTCCAGACACAATTTTTGGGCAGCGAGTGGCAGGAATGCCAGGGGTTAAATCTCACATCTAATGACATCATCAGGGAGATTCTGTAGCAGCGAATCCAAAGAGATAACTGTCCAGACGGACACTGGAGCTCAGCAACATCCTCTTTTTCTATTCCTTTCTCAAGCCCAGTTCCTAGACAAGCACCCAATCTTATAAAATTAAAGAGCACGAGTAATGAGGGCTTATTCACATGTCACGTAAAATGGTCCTTGGTCGCAGATCCACGAATACAGACAATTTTTGGTCCCTATGGGTGCATTCATACCATCCGTGCCGTCATCCTTGCCGCGAATAAATAGGACAGGTCATAGTGCAGATGGCGGCATGGATGCCTCGCCCTGTTCCTGTCACCACTCCTATGATCGCTCCTGTCACCCACTCCCGTCACCGCTCGTGTCTCTCTCTGCTCCCATCTACCTGCTCCTGTCACAACTCCTTTCTCTTCCCGCTCCCATCCCCCCCACTCCTGTCTCTTCCCGCTCCCATATCTCTGCGCTCCTGTCACCACTCCCATCTCCCCCCACTCCTGTCACCACTCCTGTCTCTTCCCGCTCCCATCTCCCGCTCCTGTCACCACTCCTGTCTCTTCCCGCTCCCATCTCCCCGCTCCTGTCACCACTCCTGTCTCTTCCCGCTCCTGTCACCACTCCTGTCTCTTCCCGCTCCTGTCACCACTCCTGTCTCTTCCCGCTCCTGTCACCACTCTTGTCTCTTCCCGCTCCTGTCACCACTCCTGTCTCTTCCCGCTCCCATCTCTCCCCGCTCCTGTCACCACTCCTGTCTCTTCCTGCTCCCATCTCTCCCTGCTCCTGTCACCACTCCTGTCTCTTCCTGCTCCCATCTCTCCCCGCTCCTGTCACCACTCCTGTCTCTTCCTGCTCCCATCTCCCCGCTCCTGTCACCACTCCTGTCTCTTCCCGCTCCTGTCACCACTCCTGTCTCTTCCCGCTCCTGTCACCATTCCTGTCTCTTCCTGCTCCCATCTCTCCCCGCTCCTGTCACCCACTCCAGTCACCGCTCGTGTCTCTCTCTGCTCCCATCTACCTGCTCCTGTCACCACTCCTTTCTCTTCCCGCTCCCATCTCCCATCTCCCCCCACTCCTGTCTCTTCCCGCTCCCATCTCTCTGTGCTCCTGTCACCACTCCCATCTCCCCCCACTCCTGTCTCTTCCCGCTTCCATCTCCCAGCTCCTGTCACCATTCCTGTCTCTTCCTGCTCCCATCTCTCCCCGCTCCTGTCACCACTCCTGTCTCTTCCCGCTCCCATCTCTCCCCACTCCTGTCACCACTCCTGTCTCTTCCTGCTCCCATCTCTCCCCACTCCTGTCACCACTCCTGTCTCTTCCCGCTCCCATCTCTCCCCGCTCCTGTCACCACTCCTGTCTCTTCCCGCTCCCATCTCTCCCCGCTCCTGTCACCACTCCTGTCTCTTCCCGCTCCCATCTCTCCCCGCTCCTGTCACCACTCCTGTCTCTTCCTGCTCCCACCTCTCCCCGCTCCTGTCACCACTCCTGTCTCTCCACGTTACCATCACTGCTCCTGTCTCTCCTCGCTCCTATCTACCCCACTCCTGTCTCTCCCCCGCTACTGTCATAGTCCTTGAAAAACACTGGGCATGTGAATGAGGCCTAAGGGTTAGGCTAGGTTCACACTGCATTTTCAGCATCCGTTTAACGGATCAGTTTTTTGCAAAAAATGGATTGCAAAAAACGGATGCATTTGTGTGCATCCGTTTTTGATCCGTTTTTCCATTGACTTCCATTCTAAAAAAAAAACAAAAACGGATGCTTTTTTTTACGCACAATAAAGTACTGTTGACACTACTTTTTTGACCGTTAAAAAAAACGGATCCGTTAAACGGATGCTGAAAACGCAGTGTGAACCCAGCCTTACCAGAAAAGCTGTGTTTTGTATTTAATAGGAATTTTATATAATAGGTGACAATTTACAATCTTTACCAGGAATAGCTATATACTAGCCTAAGCATAGAGAGAACAGGTCACTGGTCCCCTAAAGATCAGCACACTCTTCTTCTTCTGCTGCTGTCACTATCCCAATGATCCCAATGGTCCCATACTCATTTCTAATACTCCTTTCTTCTTACGTTACTTTTGGGTCGCTCTGTTATATGAAATACGCATATCACTTGTTATATCACTCTTCTTTTTTTTTTCTTATTCATTCTTTCTTCCTGTGTCCATTCATTTCTTTATTGGAAACAATGAGAGTCCAGGTTTTGGCGTTTGTGCTCTGACAGGCTCCGGCTCTGTAAGGGGTACATTATTTATCCAGAAGAGGTGTGAGTTTGGAACATCATGTGTGTGGATCAGATCCAACAGCAAAATTACACCAGGCACCAGCGCAAATCCCAGCGGTATAAATAGCAGCTGTTTTAAGCGAACTGCAGACTAGATGACAGGATGGAAAATATAAATTATACCAACAAAACAATACATTCAATCCCGCCTCGATATTGGGTATTTAGCAGCGTTTTATCTCTTTATCAACAGCTATTAGATAAGAACTGAATGAGACATAGGTGACCTCTCGCTTTAGGAAGGAGTCGCCTGGTGTGAACTTTGTGATGCACAAAGAAGGCAAAGGTGATAAAAGAGGAATTGGGGGCAAACTTATTAGGGGCGTAATCTACTACAGTATGTATCATAGTGTGATGTTATGCAATAGATGGGCACAAGGGCCTAGATGCAACTTTGATCACTGCACCTCTGTGTATGCATACAGATATCCTGAGCACCTCAAGAGTAAGTTCTATGTGCTGTAGCTATGGTGGGATACCTCACTTAGGCCTCATTCACACGTTCAGGGATTTTTCAGGGCCGCAAAACCTCCCGCTATTTTTACTCCGTGATCTGTGGATAATCATTTGCATTTGCATCCATTTCTACTTTCGTTTCCATGCTCCCCTCCAAACCTGGTAGCGCATCACCACCCCCTGGAGCCTGACAGCTGTGTTTAATATGCATAGACCTGGTAGCTATCACGACAGCAAGTGCACCCCTATGCCAACCGCCGCCCAGCATCCCCGCCCCTGGGCAGCTTGGCAGTGCATCAACCCAGCAAGTACACCACACCACAGCACAGCACGGATCATGTGAATAGATTCATAGAATTCAATGTCCCCTAACACTGTCCGTACAGGGATGATGCACACAGTGATATAACAGTACAGGTATAATGCACACAGTGATATCACAGTACAGGGATAATGCACCTGGTGATGTACCAGTACAGGGATGATGCACCCAGTGATGTAACAGTACAGGGATGACAATGATAATGCACATGGTGATGTAACAGTAAAGGGATGACAATGATAATGCACATGGTTATGTAACAGTACAGGGATGACAATGATAATGCACATGGGGATGTAACAGTACAGGGATGATGATGATATTGATGCACACAGTGATGTCACAGTACAGGTATAGTGCACACAGTGATGTCACAGTACAGGTATAATGCACACAGTGATATTACAGTACAGGTATAATGCACACAGTGATATTACAGTAACAGGGATGATGCACACAGTGATATAACAGTACAGATATAATGCACACAGTGATATTACAGTACAAGGATGATGCACACAGTGATGTCCCAGTACAGGGATAATACACTCAGTGATATCATAGTACAGGGATGATGCACACAGTGATATAACAGTGCAGGTATAATGCACACAGTGATGTCACAGTACAGGTATAATGCACACAGTGATATCACAGTACAGGTATAGTGCACACAGTGATGTCACAGTACAGGTATAGTGCACACAGTGATGTCACAGTACAGGTATAGTGCACACAGTGATGTCATAGTACAGGTATAGTGCACACAGTGATGTCATAGTACAGGTATAGTGCACACAGTGATGTCATATTATAGGGATAAGGCATACAGTGATGTCATAGTAGAGGGATAATACACTCAGTGATGTTGAGGACTGCTGTAGGCTGGTTATCTGCCTGCTCAAAGACTATTCATATGAATAAAAGGGATAAAACAGATCAACGTTATCCCTTGAGCCTCTAAGTAAAGCATAGCATATGGATCAGTTTTCCATCATCCACAATCATCATTACCTGCCTATATGTCTGCGTAGAGACGGACACCATCATATTCACCCTATACGCTTTAACCATTGGCCCAACTGTTAGACTGGCCCGAAATGTTTTGCCGCGTGCGGTCACATCCCCTGGACTCGCTCTAATAAACGATTTCAGTCCTTCTCCATTGCTTAGACAGGACACATCGTAGCCAACTCTCAGCTGTGAGAAGTATTAGGTCTGTATGGGGTTTCAGCCACTAGATGTAAACAGAAATGTTCCCGTTCATTGACAGCAATGAACATTTAATGCTGCTTCTGGAATGAAGACTCTTGTTCAAAATGTATCCCAAAAATTTTTTTTTACTTTTTGCTATTTAAAAAAAAAATTGTGTCTAATTTCATGGCGTTCAGTTTCATGACACATAATGATACATGGAAGAGTTATCCCTGCAAGAATTTTTTTTTGTAGCGGGCAGGTAGAGCCAAAATACTTCCTCTAATCCCGGCTCTTGAGTGTGGTTCTCGAGTTACAGACATTGTGAATAGTATCTATGTTCTACAGTGGTCATGGCTTCCTGGAATTTTTGCAGTACCAGTTATCTGCTCTGGCAGCTTAGACTCTTTTTAAGCAGCTGAAGCTAAATTTTTTGTCATCGGGTAAGTGAAGAATCTCCTGATTTATTTGCTCTAATTTGTTTTTGTGTTGATACTTTATATCACTAAGAGACTGAATATCTGAGGCCAGCGTTATATCCGGGCTAAGCCTCTGGTAACGACCGCAGTGCGCTGTGACTGACGGGATATACGTACACCTAGGTGACGAGGTGGGCATAAACTTAAAGGGGTATTCCCATCAAAGACAACTCCCATTCGTGTCTATGGGAGCAGAAAACAACCACCTCTTGCCACTGCAACCCGATAGGGTGGGGAAGGGGGGTACATTCTAGAGATAGGCAAAGGTCCTGAGATGGGACCTGCATATATGTGTACTGTGCATATCTGCATATACTGTGATGAGAACACATAGCCAGGTACAGACGAATCTAACCTGCTGATGTGCACTGGGCGGCAAGGAGGAAGTTATATCTCTTACCTTCCTCCTTGGTGCCGTTCTCATGCAGTTAGTAGTTGAATCCTCGGGCCGGAGCACCGTTAGGAGCACTGCTCCTCCATTATTGTGCCGAGCCGGCCCATTCCTTCTAATGATAATCAAAGAAGTGGGTGGGCCGGATCGGCATGATGGGGGCGGGTCAGTGCTCCTAAAGGTGCTCCGGGATGTCCTCACTAGAATTGATCAAACATTCTTATGTTCGATCGAACATTCCCGAACCTTCCGCATTTGATTGCTGAAGCCTTCCCGGTTTGTGTGGAAGGAGTAGAGTGCCCGGGGACCACCTGGAATTCCAGGATTCAGCCTAGGTAATAGTAATAGTAAATTCCAGGCAGTCCCTGGGCACACTCCTCCTTCCGCACGGACCATTAAGACATCAGCAATCTAATGCGGAAGGTCCGGGTTATGTTCGAGTTCAATCGAACCTAGGATTTCTCGAGGTTCGATCAACTCTAGTCACCACCTCTGATTAGCCCCTCCAGCCTACATCACCATCTCCCTGTCATATACACAGATGCCTATATATCTAATGGTAAATTCAGGTAGAGTGTGTTTACAGCATGCTGCCTTGTGCTGAATGATGCTACTGAGCAGACAGGGAATAAATACAGCAGGTGCTGCGAATTCACTGTGCAATAGTCTGCAGTGAAATAAGATGTTCTGCAACAGCTTTGGGTGGGGAACTGGTCGGAGTGCTGGGGGAGAGGGGGAGGTAGAGTGGGAGGACTATGACGAAGAGCTCATAAAAAGCAATGAACTCAGGGAGTACTGAGCAACTGGTCAGAACTAAGCCCCCCCAAAAAAGTTTTACAGAACTGGGGCAGACAGGTAACCAGTGCTATATGCTTCTGAAGTGTGTTAACTTTTTACCACATGTTGAAGTACCCCTTTAAGAGCAACCCCATATTTTTTTATCCAGCATTACTTACCCTTAAGATAAGCATGTTAAATGCAGATCTTAACAAATTTCCCCCTATATTTATACAGTCCAAGCCCTATAGAAATCACTGATCACTGTTTAGAACCTCCCCCCCCCCCCCCCCCCCCCCAACTCGCTGCTCTCCTCATTTCATTGCAAGAGAAGAGCTCCATAGACTAAAGGTGCATGCTATTACCATACGATACCCAAATGATCTTTAGGTAGTCCCGGCTGCCAATTGGAGAGAGCGGCAGCCTGCTGTTGCTGTCATGATCGATTTGATCGAACATGTTGAAAGACAACGATCAGCCGAAATCGTGCATGTTAGCTGATCATTGCATTTTAACATGACCTATTACACCAAACCATCATCGGCCAGAGCGGCCGTTAATCTGCCAAGTGTGGACGATAATCACTTGCCGTAATAGGACCTTTAGCATAGAAGCCATCTCCTGCAGCAGTCTGGGGAGAGAAGCACGCAAGCCGACGCTTCTCTCATCTCTAATGTCTTTAGGACAGGAAAAAAGTGTTTTGTTTTAGTTTTTTTTTAAGTGACAATGCCCCTTTAAGAAATGTATGAGCTCAGAAATTTGAACTTAAGATATGTCGAATTTGGAGATTCAACTTGAGTCGGTAGTCTAGTTCAGCTTATAAAATATCTCTTGAGACTCTCAGAACCAGACATATGTCCGATAAAGTAGTGATTAAAGGGGCAGAACATTTTCTTAGCTTCCTGTCTATGATCCCAGTCAGCCACCTGCATTGTGCAATGGCAGATACCAGAGAGTAATTACTGACAATTGTCATGAATCATTTTGTATTGAAAATATTCTGTACGGACCTTAGCGTGTGTTTCCATGTAACTGGAAGTTGTCGCGTAGGTTTCCGTATTTTCAGTCATTTACTGGTCATCTTGAAGAAAACATATCCAGGTGTGATGAGTGAATGGTAAGCATATGACTCATGGCTTATAGAGTGTGACTGAGTGTTCCTGTGAGCTGTGTTGTTTTACGGTATGAAGAGTGTTATACCACAGTAACCTCGCTGATCCCTCCACAGGATGCAGAAGGGGAGGTCATACACTTGGCTCTGATACAACCATTGATCTGCACCCGCCACTGCTGTACTGTTGTCACCAAGTTAGATATTGCGAATTATCAGCATCCCCTATAGCAGTGCCAGGACCGGTCCAATGACTTTACTTGGGTCGTATTATCTCTGATCCAGAGTGTGCATATGGGGGCTGTGCATAGGGGGGGGATCGGTGTCCCCATGGGACAGTCCCATAGAACTGAATGGAAAGGCAGTGAACTTGTCTGACCACTGAGCCATTGAATCACCTTCATTAGCTACTATTGGCCAACAGCTATACCAACCCCCATACGCCTTTATGCTCAGCTCGAGGAAGTATGCATGTGTTCTATATGTGGAGAGAAAAGTAATCTGCTTCCAGGTACCTCTAACCATGGCTTGAGGACGAAAGGATAAAAATGTGACATTCTCAAACTCATAATACTCATAATATGTTACAACCATTATAAAGGTTGGTGAGGTCTCCTCAGTGGGGCACACCTATTTCCCATTCCTTCCATTTCAGACGGTTTTGCAAGTAGTACACACACAAGGCTTCCTTTCCCTTACTTCTCTGGCCAGTCACAGCAAAGCACATACTTCTTTTTGCTATGCCATGACATAGTGCTGATGGACTCAACAGACTGGCTGTAATGATAATTTACACCTTACAGTATTAGATTACGTGTGGATGGAGAAGATGTTACTGATGCATTGGCTTTGCCAGGTGCTATGTGAGCAGAAATGAAAGAACCAGCTGCAGCACAGCAAGAAGGGGGTTACATTAAGCACCGAGGAACAATGTGGATTATCAAGAGGAGTCAGACTGGCACAGCTTGCAGGTTCATAGCCAAGCTCTCTCTTTCTTTGAAACAGAGTACATGCTAAGCCCGACCCCTTCTTCCTGGGCTTTGTCCACTATCTATAAATTAGCCAAACATCAGTCAGTGAAGACCACTTGGCTGAGAATGGAGACATCCATTGGCTAAGAATTCAGGTGAAATTGCAACAAATAATCTGCACCCTGTGTGAACTTACCCTTATTGGCTTGTGGTTGTGAGAAAGCAGAGTAATATTGATTGAAATGACTGAAAATGAGAAACATAGAACTGTATAATTTGTCAAAATTGCCAAAACCATCAGAGCTTACAAAAAAAAAACAAGTAAAATAAAAATCAAGAGATTTCAAATTTCCAAATTGTGCTTTTTTTGTATCCATTCCATCCATTCCATTTCTTAGTCCCCGAATATTTCAAAATTTTTAAGGTTATGATTATTTATATCCTGAATATTATGGTTTTTTTTTGGTTTTTTTTTATTCTTATAAATAGAGATGAGCGAAGCAGCCAGAGATTAGTTTCGTGAGTTTCACAAACTTTGAGCCAATTTCATTTATATTTGCAAATCTTAACGAATTTCAATAAAACAGCCAAACTCTAGTAGCTACAATACTGGGACTATTATAGAAGGGCAAATTTGTTAAAGCATGTTCTTGTAAAAGTGTCAAAATTAGAAAATCACAATATAAAAAAAGAGTCAATCAGCCAGTCACTCATCCAATCTAATAAAACCCAACTTATATAACACAGTAGGAGTGGAGTGCGGGCACTGATTATGTGAGGCGCACGCTCCATTCACTGATCCCAATAAACTGGTATAACTCAATAGGAGTGCCCAGTGCCTAGTGAGTGAATAATATGGACTGCGTCTTCACTGGTCCCAGTTAATGATGAGAAAAATACTGTTCGATCGAATAGATATTCGATCGAATAGTAAGGTATTCGATCTATGGAATATTATCGAATAGTTTGGCGAATATTCGATAAATATTTTTTATGGTTTTTACCTTCAAGTGGTCGTATAGATGTTTTTCAATAATCGAATACTTGTTCCCATTGACTTTAACCCATAGCTGCACCAGGACGTTATTGAACGTCCTCGTGCCGCTATGGGAGTTCAGAGGGGGGTCGCGCGGCGACCACCCTCTGAACTGCCGCGATCCCGGGTGCCGCGAGTAGCCCGGGCTCGCGGCTATTAGCGGGCACGGTCCGATCGCCGTGCCCGCTAATTAAGTACTTAGAAGCAGCTGTCAAAGTTGACAGCTGCTTCTAAATACTTGCTAATCTCCATACCTGGTGGTCTAGTGGGGGGATCGCCCCCCTGCGGCGCGATTGCGGGGGGGCGATCCCCGCATCCATCCCGGGCCGGGGTCTGCTCCGTAATGGCGCTGATCCCGGCTCGGCATTCTATTGCTTTTGGCTGCAGCAGCCAAAAGTAATAGAACACCGATCTCATGGATTCATGCAGTATAACTATACTGCATGGATCTCTATGAGAGATCAGAGTACATATACTAGAAGTCCCCCAGGGGGAATAACCCTAACCCCAGGGGGAATAACCCTAACCCCAGGGGGGCTTCTAGTATATGTGTAAAGTAAAAGAAAAAAGTATTTTTAATAACACAAAACCCCCTCCCCTAATAAAAGTCTGAATCACCCCCCTTTCCCCATTTTATAAATAAAAATAAATTAATTAATTAATAAACAAACATGTTTGCTATCGCCGCGTACGTAATCGCCCGAACTATTAATTAATCACATTCCTGATCTCGTACGGTAAACGGCGTCAGCGCAAAAAAATCCCAAAGTGCAAAATTGCGCAATTTCTGTCGCATCAAATCCAGAATAATTGTAATAAAAAGCGATCAAAAAGTCATATATGCGCAATCAAGGTACCGATAGAAAGATCACATCATGGCGCAAAAAATGACACCTCACACAGACCCATAGACCAAAGGATAAAAGCGCTATAAGCCTGGGAATGGAGCCATTTTAAGTGACGTATATTTGTTAACAACGGTTTGAATTTTTTACAGGCCATCAGATACAATATAAGTTATACATGTTACATATCGTTTTAATCGTAACAACTTGAGGAACATGCATAACAAGTCAGTTTTACCCCAGGGTGAATGGCGTAAAAACACATTTCCCCCAAATAAAAGAAATGCGTTTTTCAATTTCACCACACTTTGAATTTTTTTCTGGTTTCCCGGCACATTTTAGGCAAAAATTACATCTGCCATAGCAAAGTACAATTAGTTGCGCAAAAAATAAGGGCTCATTTGGGTCTCTAGGTGGAAAAATGCAGGCGCTATGGCCTTATATACACGAGGAGGGAAAAACGAAAACGCAAAAATGAAAACTGGCTGTGTCCCCTAAGGGTTAATGGGATCGAATATTTGATCGAATATTCGGGAGATATTCGTACGAACATTGAATATTCGAATATTTTACTATTCGCTCATCACTAGTCCCAGTGAATACCTAAAGGCACCCAGTTACTTGGTAAACTGGACACTTAGTTGGCAGCTACAACAAACAATCCCCCACAATCCCTCCTATCTTCTTCTCTGTGTCCCTATATCTCTCTGTTAGTCTCTCCCTGCTCTGCTCTAACTGCCTGCTGCCCTCCTGCTCTCTCCTTCACACACAGCCGACTGGCCGCCTCCGTTACCGAACCTCCTTATATAGGGGGAGGTGCTGACATCACAGAGGGGCCTGCATCTGACTGGACTGACGTTAGGGATTATGGTTAATCCCTTTCTCCCGCTCAGTGATGCTCCAGAAAGCATGTGCGGCCGCCATTCTTTTTTTTTTAGAATTTCCTTACCGAATTTCGGGAATTCACTTTGCAGGACGTAGCTAATTGACAACCCGTTTCGCAGCGAATTATGATTCGCCGGATTCACTTTGCTCCTCTCTAATTATATATATATATTTAGCTTATATATATATATATATATATATATATATTTAACTTTAGCTACTTATTATTTTATCAGTGAGGATCCAGGTGCTAAGGCTAGATTGCAATTGCTAGAGTGAAGGAGCAGATGTATGCGGCTACACATGCCGTGACACTTCATCTCCACGCAGGATTACAATGGAAGTCAATAGGACTCCCAGTATACAGAATTTTCAGCCACTATGGCTGTGCAAAATGGAAATGAAGAGGCATAGCCAGGGGCGGTCTTGGCATTTCTAGGGCCCCAAACGAAGTTATGTCTGCCCCCCCCCCTCTCGACATGCCCTCCACAACAATAGAAAGCTGTGTGCTGCCCCAGTAGTTTATACACCTTGTGTGCTGCCCCCAATAGTATATACACCTTGTGTGCTGCCCCCAGTAGTATATATCCCTTGTGTGCTTCCCCCCTGTGTGATCCCCCCGTTTATATAGACCCCCGCTGTGCGCTCCCCCAGTTAAACAGACCCCTGTGTGCTCCCCCTCCCATATAGTATATAGCACAATAAAACACTCACCTGGGTCTGGGTGTATCCTCTTCTCTTCACTCTTGTGGCCGCAGGAAGGGTTTTCCCTGCAATCACAAGAGGCTGCACTCCCCTTGTCCTGGCGCCGATTCTCCAGTGATGTCAATGGAGCGCCGGCACCACAAGGACAAAGCGGCCACTTGTGACCACAGGGAAAACACTTTCTGCGGCCACAAGAGTGACTGACAGGAAGGGAGCCAATGGCTCCCACCCAGTCAGTGCTGCTGCTGTATGTAACTATGAGCGCTCATTGCGAGTGCTCATAGTTACATTTCAAATTGCAGCAGCGAGCGGGGCAGTGGCCCTGTCCAGCGGTCTTAAGCACAAGAGCGGGGCGTGGGGGCCCCCCTGCTTGGTGCCAAAGACCGCCACTGGGCATAGCATATCCAGTTGTGGCTTCTGCACCTTTATTATAATGATCAACAGGGGTCCTAGCACCTGTACTGATACAATGATAGGGACCCTCAAGGTTGTCCTGCCTTCACCTTAACACTTTCGATGCCAGGGGGCATCCATCCAATAATTAATGCGTTTCTCATCCCGCTGACAGCACAGGGGTTAAGGCCTACACTTTAATCTTCAGATTGCAGCTTTTCCTTCTGCGCCAGGTTTAAGACATTTAAATATTTACTCTCTAGTGAAATGACATTCTTCTGTATAGCGGCCAATTTGTATTGAATTAGTCAGATCCTTATCCTCGTGGCTGCACTCTGCACATATTCTAAGGAAAGAATGTTACCTGCAGCGTTTCTCCGGCAGTAGGCAACCGAACATGTCACTGCAAAGACACATGGAGATACTGCAAACAAAACAAGGTAAAAGGATGCCTAGTAAGGTCCAGGGGTGCAGTGCCACCTTACAGGATCAGATCATGCGTAGTACTCATAGAAATACTGGAGGAGAGAATTCACTACAAGATGATGTGGGCATCACTAGGTGTTCACATCCTATGATGGGGCTTCCTTACTCATCCGCACAAAGCCCTATTTAAAGTGTCCCTGTCGTTATAATTTTCAAAATCTAAATCAACAGTAGATGTGATATAAAGCAAGTTTGCAATATACATGCACGTGGTCAGTCCTAACCACGTGTACAAGCTTCTTCAACTAAGTCACACACAGTACAAGTTACACCGGCAGAGTTCTACAAGCTACAAGCACCCAAACCAAGCCTTCTGGACAGCTGAGCAGCTGAGCAGCTGACAGCTGGACAGCTGAGCAGCTGATGACGTGGCCGCGTCATCAGCCGCGATTGGCTGAGCACAGTTATGCTCAGCCAATCGCGGCTGAGCTTCGGATGACGCTGCAGAGGGCGGCCGGCACTCGGGAAGATCCGCCGTCCGCCCGAAGAAGACGTCACTGCTGAGGATCGGAGACCGTGGTCGGCACATGACAGGTATGTATAGCGCACCACACTTCCGGGTACACGGGTGGGGGTGGTGGGACACGGGGAAGGGGGCCATTCACAGACATAACATACATTACAAAGTTGTATAACTTTGTAATGTGTGTTATTCTGTAAATAATTTTTTAGCGCCGGACAACCCCTTTAAGACACCACTAACATACACAAACACACACCTACTGACACACACATTACTGACACGCACATTGACTGTCTGTGTCTTACTGACACAGACACTTACTGACACACACATTACTGACTGACTGACCCACACCGCACTTACAGCTCAGTCTTCTCCCTCTTCCTCTGTCAGGCTGCTCTCCACACTGTAAGGTTGAGGACCTTCAGGTCATGTGATCAGGTCCTTCACCCTTTTCTCTCTCTCTGTGCAGGTACTGCTCCATCTCCTATGTCTTCTGATGTTCAGCACTCACCCTGTACTACAGTGAGCAGGCTGAACATTAGAACACCGGGTCTCTCTCCCTCTATGGGCCCCTAGAGGTGCTGTGGGACCCGACACTTGCCTGGGTAAGCCCTGTGCTGATGCCGACCCTGTGCAAAAGGATAATGGTTTTGTGTCTAAAAAAGGTGGGGATGGCTACAGCAGTGTGGGGCCAAAGTTATCTGCATACTGTAGTATCTACATTATATAAATATTTATATATATATATATATATATATATATATATCATATCGGATTTTGGCGACATTGTGAAAAAAAGGAATGAGTATGTCTACAATCATAGAAGACGTCTTCTGTAGTCACTATCGCTGCATCTGATCAATACCTGTGTAATGGGGCCATCATACCAATGCACGTATTTCATATAGAAAATATAAGAAGCACCCTGCAAAACCATATAGATCTCATACCCCTAATACCAGCCCTGTCTCGAAATATCCTTTAATATTTTAATCTTTTGTTTAGTACAGTAATTATTAAAAAAAAAATAATAATAATAAAAAAATACCTCTCAGACATGACGGCTAATCTGAAGGCTACACATTTAAGGAATGTCCATGCCTTCTTGTAACATGATGCCAATGTGTACATACGAGCCTTGAAATTTATGCTGATGAACTTGACCCATAAAATTTTAATCATCCTTCTATCTGGAGCGCTTTAAGCAGCAGCAGCGCTCTCTGCCAATGGCTTCAAAGATATTTACCCAAATAACTCAAAAAATGACGGGAGGAATTCCTCAAATTAATTCAGCAAAACTCATTAAAAGGGAATATTTGGCAGAATTAATATGAATGTTGCTGACATACGTCTGGCTTAGAGTATTGATACAGGAATATTTCATGACAAATTATTTCTACATTGTGTGGGTCTGTTTGGTTTGGCCGTATCCTACATTGTTAATTATGGTTGGAATAAATGAAGGATGGAGCTGGACCAGGCTTCAATGGGATTATATATTACTATAATACTTTACCATCTTACATTATATATACTAACTATATCTAGTTATCTAATGCAGTCTGTATCTATCTATCTATCTATCTATCTATCTATCTATCTATCTCCTATCTATCTATCTATCTATCTATCTGTCTGTTATCTATCTATCTATCTATCTATCTATCTATCTGTCTATCTTACTTATATCTACTTATCTGTATCATGTATATCTGTTATCTAACAATTTGCATATTAAGTTATCTAGCTATCAATCAATATCCTATCTATTTCTCAGCTATGTAATATCTATCTTTTTAACTACATATCAGTCTGAATATCTACCCCCCTATCAGTCTAAGGGCGCCTTTACACACAGATATTTATCTAATAGATTTTTGAAGTCAAAGGCGGGAACAGACTATAAACAGAGAACAGATCATAAAGGAAAGACTGAGATTTCTTCTCATTTCATATCCATTCCTGGCTTTGGCTTCAAAAATCTGCCAGATAAATCTCCCTATGTAAAGGCACCCTTATGTCTTTAACTAATGTCTATTTAACTATTGTAGCTCACACTTTTATCTAATATCTATCAATAGATAAAAATTGAGATAAATAAATAAATCTCCTATCTATCTATCTATCTATCTATCTATCTATCTCTCCTATATATCTCTGTCTATGGGACCATTTAGACTGAAAGATTATCTGACAGATTATCTGCCAAAGATTTGAAGCCAAAACCAGGAACAGACTATAAACAGAGATCAGGTCATAAAGGAAAGCCTAAGATTTCTTCTCTTTTCAAATCCACTCCTGGTTTTGGCTTCAAATCTGTCAGATAATCTTTCTGTGTAAATGGACCCTATCTATTTATCTCCTATCTATCTACTGTATCTATCTATCATCTATCTATCTATCTATCATCTATCTATCTATCTATCTATCTCCTATCTATCTATCTATCTATCTATCTATCTATCTATCTATCTATCTTCTATCTATCTTTCTATCATCTATCTATCTATCTATCTATCTATCTATCTATCTATCTCATATCATCTATCTATCTATCTATCTATCTATCTATCTATCTCCTATCTATTTATCTCCTATCTATCTATCTATCTATCTATCTATCTATCTATCTATCTCCTATCTATTTATCTCCTATCTATCTATCTATCTATCTATCTATCTATCTATCTATCTCCTATCTATCTATCTATCTATCTATCTATCTATCTATCTCCTATCTATCTATCTATCTATCTATCTATCTATCTATCTATCTACCTATCTCCTATCGATCTATCTCCTATCTATCTATCTATCTATCTATCTCCTATCTATCTATCTATCTATCTATCTATCTATCTATCTATCTCCTATCTATCTATCTATCTATCTATCTACCTATCTCCTATCTATCTATCTATCTATATATCTTCTATCTATCTATCTATCTATCTATCTATCTATCTATCTATCTCCTATCTATCTATCTATCTATCTATCTATCTATCTATCTCCTATCTATCTATCTATCTATCTATCTATCTATCTATCTATCTATCTATTTATCTCCTATCTATCTATCTACTGTATCTATCTATCTATCTATCTATCTATCTATCTATCTATCATCTATCTATCTATCTATCTATCTATCTATCTATCTATCTATCTCCTATCTATCTATCTATCTATCTATCTATCTATCTCCTATCTATCTATCTCCTATCTATCTATCTATCTATCTATCTATCTATCTATCTATCTATCTCCTATCTATCTATCTATCTATCTATCTATCTATCTATCTATCTATCTATCTCCTATCTATCTATCTATCTATCTATCTATCTCCTATCTATCTCCTATCTATCTATCTATCTATCTATCTATCTATCTATCTATCTATCTATCTGTCTCCCTCGTCCATCTACACATTAAATGGCTTCAAGTATTTTTGTCAGTAATATATCCAGCCGTTGTGCTCGTTGTATATTACTCATTTAACATGTAGGAAATAGCTGTAATTATTTGTAAGGAAAGGAAAAAACCTTCTGGAAGTTCCTGGGAATTGCGCTGAACAATGGTGAGAGAAGCGTCTGATTCAGTCACATGTCACCAACCGAGGGGAATTACAGAAACAGATTTGTAGCCTGAGTATGGTAAAAGTGAGATTCTAAAAGATGCCTGTGTGCACTGGGCCATACCAGGCCGGGGAAATGTATATCTGTCTAATAGATGGGAAAGGAATACAAATAAATAACTCAAAATAAACAAACAAATAAATAGCTCAATATAAATAACCAAATAACCATAGACAAACAAATAAAGGAATATAAATAAATAATAGCTCAATATAAATAAATAAACCAAATAACTACAAACAAATAAATAAATATACCAAAATTAACTAAACCAAATAAACCAAATAAACCAAATAACTACAAACAAATAAATAAATATACCAAAATTACGGCGTATAAGTAAAAGAATTCATTCTTTTTTCTGATTTCCTTAACAGCAAAATCCAATTTTCTATTAATGTCAGTGTGGTTTATTGCGCGGCATTTGTACTACTATACATAATATAATTCTACTATATAAAACATTGTCTATATTACCCTAGCCTTATTCTTTTATTCACTATATGATATGACAATACTTTCCATGGGCTTCACTGCTACTTTTAGTTGTCTCTTAAAATCCAATAAAAAAAAAAAAAAATTACATCATGCCACTGAAACTTTCACTGCAGATTATACTCTCTGCAATGCTTCAAATAAAAGTGCAAAAAAATCTGAATAAAAGTATGTATTTTTCCACAGATTTGATGCTGAAATTTTACTAAACCTAAAAGAAAAAACTGAAATTCTAGAAGATATACTAAGGTACTGTAAGTTAAAGTTTATTAATAAAAAAAAACTGTCAGATTGGTTGCAGAAATGTCTTATTCCTCTATGCACCTGCCGCATTAACAATACTGTGCAGGTATAAAGAATGGATTTTCTATTTGCAAAAAATCCATTAACTTAAAGGGTTTGTCCACTCTTGCAAATTGGCCAAAAAGCTATATAACTGATCTTCATTAAATGTTTCATGTACACAGCTCCTATGCAAACCTATGTGTCTTGATGCTCTTAAGTCCAGTGTATTCTGATCCTATAGTCCACAGGTGTCTAACTCACGGCTTATCGGCTGTTGCAAAACTACAAATCCCATCATGCCTGGAGGTTTCGCTGTCCAGGCATGATGGGAATTGTAGTTTTGCAACAGCTGGAGGGCTGACACCCCTGCTATAGCCATACCACTCTTCATATGTTTTCTACTTCTTAGTAAGTTTAAAGGGGTTATGCAGCATTAAAAAACATGGCCACTTTCTTTCAGAGACAGCACCATTCTTGTCTCCAGTTCAGGTGTGGTTTACCATTAAACTTCATTCACTTCAATTGAAGTGAGTTACGAAACTCCACCAAACTGGAGCCAAGAGTGGTGCTGTCTCTGGAAGAAAGTGGCCATGTTTTTGTAGCGCTGGATAACCCCTTTAAGGCTGCGTTCACACTACGTATATTTCAGTCAGTATTGCAACCAAAACCAGGAGTGGATTGAAAACACAGAAAGGATCTGTTCACACAATGTTGAAATTGAGTGGATGGCCGTCATATAACAGTAAATAACGGTCATTATTTCAATATAACAGCCGTTGTTCTAAGATAACAGCAAATATTTGCCATTAAATGGCGGCCATCCACTCAATTTCAACATTGTGTGAACAGATCCTTTCTGTGTTTTTAATCCACTCCAGGTTTTGGTTGCAATACTGACTGAAATATACTGACTGAAATATACATATACTGACTGAAATATACGTAGTGTGAACGCAGCCTAAAACTAGTAGCGGATAAATGGGACTGCGGGATCTGGCTATATTCGGCTTGTTTGTATCCAATATCTATGGAGATGTGGCTGAGTATGGCTATGTTCACACAACGTCAAAAATAGAGAAAAGGCCGATTTTAATATTTGAAAAAACTTCTGTTTTTACCGCGATTTAACTGACAGCAATGGCAATGCATTGAAGTCAATGGGAAGTCAGACGTCCAATGCACACAATGTATTGAATAACGGACGCTTTTACCGCGGACGTCAAAATAAAGAACATGATCATTATTTTCGGATATCTTTTGCAAACAGCGGACGTTTCTATTAGTAGTTCACAAGCAGTTTTTCTTTTTCCACCGTTCTTTCTCCGTTTTTACTATTAAATTCGATGGACTGAATCGATGAATCAGTAACTCAAACTAGAATAATGTACAAACACCAGTTATTGCACTAAGGGGAGGCCAGACAGCTAAATGACGTCCGTTATTTTAGACTCATAATGACGGACTTCATTTTAAACTGAACTGAAAAAACGTTGTGTGAACACAGCCTATAGAAGATTTATATACAAAATTGAGTTGCATTGGAGCACTATAAAAGTTGGTTGCAGAAGTTTACACACCCAATAACTTTCCATGCATTACGTTATATTTACTCTATACATTGTTGGGACTATTTTATACTTATTTTCTATGTGGCACACGTCATGGAATATATAGAGGCGGTGGCGGCGGCGGACGTAGATGATGTTCCCTATTTCTACCATTTTCGTCTTTTTAATTACTAGCGTGATGTGTGTAATTCTCAGCTCCCAGCATGACTAACTGACTGCTGATGTGTACTAAACTTGTCAGCCAATTCTTTGCTTGGAGCCTTAACCCCTGTGCAGGGAAGAGCCTATAGTGAATCAGATCTTGGCAGATTTCTTGCAGAAAGTGTGTGTCATTTCTCAGAACTGGTCCTTCATTACAGAGGTATAGATGGAATGGCTCTCCTCTCCGCACTTCTATCTCAGGAACGCGGGGCTGCACACCCCACTTTGTTTCACTTCCACCGTCGTAAATCTTTACAGCTTTTCTACATTGGGTTCTGAGTCAACAGCTCTGGGGATGGCCCAACACATAGGAAATATTGGCTAATAAAACATATTGTCACCTATGTAACATGTATGGGGTTTGCACTTTTTAAATCATATAATATTCCAGGCCGCGGGATTAAATTGTAACTTACACTTGTGCAGGCGCTTATGGGCAGCTCATTCCCAAATATTGCACCAGAGAGGTGAACACCCAAGACATCACTGTAATCCCTCGGAAAAAATAAGGAATGTTGAAGTTATGTATATAGATCAAATGTAAATAATAATAAAAATAATAATAAATATTTGTATAATTATGTTCATTTAGAACATTAGTTTGTTATATTATTTTTATTTTGGTTCTGAATATATAAAAACATACAAATTTGTATACTGAAACACTTAAATGGACAGATAGATAGATAGATAGATAGATAGATAGATAGATAGATAGGAGATAGATAGATAGATAGATAGATAGATAGATAGATAGAAGATAGATAGATAGATAGATAGATAGATAGATAGATAGATAGGAGATAGATAGATAGATAGATAGATAGATAGATAGATAGGAGATAGATAGATAGATAATAGGAGATAGATAATAGATAGATAGATAGATAGATAGATAGATAGATAGATAGATAGATAGGAGATAGATAGATAGATAGATAGATAGATAGATAGATAGATAGATAGATAGATAATAGGAGATAGATAATAGATAGATAGATAGATAGATAGATAGATAGATAGATAGATAGATAGATAGGAGATAGATAGATAGATAGATAGATAGATAGATAGATATATAATAGATAGATAGGAGATAGATAGATAGATAGATAGATAGATAGGAGATAGATAGATAGATAGATAGATAGGAGATAGATAGATAGATAGATAGATAGATAGATAGATAGATAGATAGAAGATAGATAGATAGATAGATAGATAGATAGATAATAGATAGATAGGAGATAGATAGATAGATAGATATATAATAGATAGATAGATAGGAGATAGATAGATAGATAGATAGATAGATAGGAGATAGATAGATAGATAGATAGATAGATAGATAGATAGATAGATAGATAGGAGATTGATAGATAGATAGATAGATAGATAGGAGATAGATAGATAATAGATAGATAGATAATAGATAGATAGAAGATAGATAGATAGATAGATAGATAGATAGGAGATAGATAGAAGATAGATAGATAGATAGATAGATAGATAGATAGATAGATAAATAAGAATCTGAGAATGAATGCAGCACTGGTGTAGCGATAAATGTGGTGCCAAGCGGTATATACCAGCGACCACCCGGTATAGGTAATATAAATCAGAAGAATACCGCAGCACTCATGGGATAGAATTCAACACAACGGGGGAGATTTATCAAAGGGTGTAAAATTTAGACTGGTGCAAACTACCCACAGCAACCAATCACAGCTCAGCTTTAGGCAGTGCTGAAAGGAAAGCTGAGCTGTGATTGGTTGCTGTGGGCAGTTTGTACCAGTCTAAATGTTACACCCTTTGATAAATCTCCCCCACCGTGTTTATTTCCCCAAACTGCGACGTTTCGCTCTCCACACTGAGCGCTTTTTACACTGAGAGCTTGAAAAAGCTCTCAGTGTGGAGAGCGAAACGTCGCGGTTTGGGGAAATAAACACGTTGTGTTGAATTCTATCCCATGAGGGCTGTGGTATTCTTCTGATTTAGATAGATAGATAGATAGATAGATAGATAGATAGATAGATAGATAGATAGGAGATAGATAGGAGATAGATAGGAGATAGGAGATAGATAGATAGATAGATAGATAGATAGAGCAAAGATTCCAGGGGTAACTTCAAACGTGTAAGGATTTATTACATAAGTGAAGTAGAAAGTACAGCACAGCAATCAGTAAGTATAAGGCTTATTGATTGCTGTGTTGCACTTTGTTCTTCATTTAGGGAATAAATCCTTACACATTTGAAATTACCTCTGGGAGTGCTGTTGGAATCTTTGCTTTATATGTTGGCTTCGTGGTCAGGACCCTCTGGCTGGCACCCATTACAAGCTCATTTAAGGCAGTGCTACTCACAATCTGTTTGGATAGATAGATAGATAGATAGATAGATAGATAGATAGATAGATAGGAGATAGATAGATAGATAGATAGATAGATAGATAGATAGATAGATAGGAGATAGATAGATAGATAGATAGATAGATAGGTAGGTAGATAGATGGACAGCTCACACATGTCAATTCTTTGAGCGGAGAGCGACAGAAGCGGAGACGCACAAGCCGTCCCATTGAAACAAATGGCAGGCGGGATTCCGACACAGAATTCTGCCAATTTTACTCTGTGTGAACTGGCCCTAACACAGTATTACTATGACTAAGAGCCTGCAATGCCTAAAATGCATCAGTTTGGTAATATCATACCTTTGGGGACATTGGGACATCTCTGTCCATCCCATTCAGGGCCGTCTTTACAGCATTGTGGGCCCCTGGGCAGAGCTGTGAACTGCCCCCTTTTCCGCACAGAATATACCCGCTCGCTTCCCTGCACGGCTGTGGGCTATGCTCTCTCACTGCTTTTGAGGCCCTATCTGGCGCACATTAGAGCGATGATTATGGTGATGTAATCCTGCGGTGTGTGGGTCAATCAGCCTCTCGTTGCAGGGATTTGTGAAGCGCAGTCTCGTAAGTGCGGCACCGGGGGGTGGGGGGGTAGGGACATCTACCTGCAGTGCGGTCCGTTACCCTGTTCTTACAAGAGAGACTGACACTAACAGACAGAGAAGCGAATTGCTCATCGCTACGTTGTCTGTCAGATTCAGTGTTTTACAGTGAGTTTAGAGCGCAGAGGGGCCCCATGTGTGTCACGGGCACAGTGGCAGTCGCCTGTCCTGCCCACTGGAAAAAACGGCTCTGATCCCATTCACCAAATACAGGCAGGGTGAAGGAAAGAACAGGGGCTATGAATTTCTATGCAGCCTGAGTATCCCTATGACAAACTGATGGCTAAAAACTGTGAAGCTCAGTTTGAAAATAACGCACATATGAATTTTTAATTCTTAGCCAAAGACTCACTTACTCATGGATTTGTCATTACAGAGGTGTATGGGAAATCTGTAGGGACACTTGACATGCAGGTCTCTATTGAAGAATACTGTCAGCCGCATTCATGTAAATTGCTTCCCATTGAAAGGACTGTTTGGGTCCTTAGCTCATGTTGCATGGAGACTCTGAGAAAGCCCCGCTCAGATGGGATATTTACTTGTTTAGCTTTTTGGACGCTTCTTAAGATGCCCCATGGGGCTCAGATAAATTTGTTCCTTTAAGCCGTATAATCCTTCAAGTGCAAAGGTTTTCTTATTAAATGGATCCACCATATAGAGTGTTTTCAGGAGTGGAGTAGAGAGGATTTCTGACGCCCAGTGTCTTTTGCTAAGCAACACCAGGGCACAAGGACAAAAATGTCAGACTGGACTGCTTTCTTGATCTCAGAGAGTCAATAATAGGAAAAAGTGCTGCAGGCGGAGAAAGGAAGTCTTGTTCCTTGGCCAGAGCATTGTCCCTTAACATTTACAAGTCATCTCGGCTCTAAAATAATGTTCTTAGCCTTTGACTTGGGCCTTTGTATCATAATGTAAGGGACTATCACAGACATGATGAGCTGCTAATGCATTATGAATCCGCAAACACATCAATAATACGGACAAGAACATTACAAAGATGTATTACATAAATCACTGTATAGTCCGTCATGTCTATTTCCTATACAGCTGGCTGAATTATTTCAAATAATTGTATTATTAATATTAATAATTTATTTATTTATATATATATTTATTTATTATTAGTAGTACAGTGATCCCTCAACATATAATATTATTAGTTCTGGGAGGACCATAGTATGTTGAGTCCATTGTATGTTGAGACCATTGTATGTTGAGTCCATAACTCTATGGAAAACTAGTAATTGGTTCTGAAGCCCCAAAAAATTATCCCAAAATGAGACAAAATTAAGATTTAAAGAAAAATAAGCAGATAACTCATATAGATAAAGCAAGTCCTCACATACAATAGTCAGGAAGAGCTACTGTCTAGAGAAGAGCGAAGCAGACGGAAATTCGTTTTGCGAGCTTCGTGATTTTTTTGGGTCAAACTCGTTAAGATTTGCGAATCAAATTTCATTAAAAAGCCAAAACTATAGTAGCTACAGCACTGGGACTATTAGAGAAGGGCGAATTTGTTAAAGCAGGTTGTTGTAAAAGTGTTAAAAATGTGAAGATCACAATTTTTTAAAAATGGTAATCATCCAATTTCCGCCATTCCTCTCCTCTGTGTCCCTATATCGCTCTGTTAGTCTCTCCCTGCTCTGCTCTAACTGCCTGCTGGCCTTCTGCTCTCTCCTCCACAACAGCCAACTTGTCACCTTTGTTACCGGACCTCCTTATATAGAGGGGGAGGAGCTGACATCACAGAGGGGCCTGCAGCTGATTGGACAGGTGCTAGGGATTATTGTTAATCCGTTACTCCCGCCCAGTGACGCTCCAGACAGTATGTGCTGACGCCATTTTCTTTTTTTTGGCAATCTACTTAACGAATCAGAGGAAATTCGCTAAACAGAACAAAGCGAATTGACAGCATGATTCGCAGTGAATTTTTGATTCGCCATATTCGCTTTGCTCATCTCTACTACTGTAATTTAAAATTCACTTTTCAGAAATCAATAAATGTCAATAGTACATGTGATTTTAAGAAACCCTGTAATAGGTTTTATTAAGCAAAATAATTTTCTTCTATACTCATAAAGCTCATCCCCCTTGGCCCCTCCCCCTCCATAGGTTATAATGGACACAGCAAAATCCGTCTTCACTTTGCAAAACAGCTTCTTGAGTCCAGAAAGAGGCTTTTTTGCCTAATAAAACCTATAACAGAGTTCCTTCAAATCGCTTGTACAACTGATTTCTGCAATAATATTTTTACACTTTAAGGTTAGCTATAATGGAAAGGTGTCAGATAATACAAGGCATTGCATTTAGCTGTGTATGAGGTTATGTAGCCATGGACTGATCAGTGTACCCGTGCTGACCCTTGTCCGCTGCAGAAAGTGTCTACAATGGGCAGGTGAGCATCAGAAGTAAGGCATGGAGCAATGGATGGAGGCTCCCGGTCTGATGGATCACATTTTCCATTACGTTGATGGATGTGTGTCACCTACAGTATCTGGGTAAGGGGTGGCACCAGGATGCTGTATGGGCCGATCATCTCTTAGATGTGCTGGAGAAACACAAGTCCGATCTATGGAGTTCACACCTCACAACCCACAGGATCTACTGATGACACCACAGGACAACTTCACAAGTCTATGGAGTAGAGGTCTCAATGGGTCAGAGCTATTTTAGTAGGTGGTTTTAATGTTATGGCTGGTTAAAAGATTTCTTTTTCATACAGTCACATACAATTATTTAAATAGCTCCTCCTAATTGCTCAATATGATCATAGTATAGTATATATGTAGTATATTACATCCATAATATATTCCATGTAGTGGTCATATAAGCCTATGATCTATCCTGATCCTGTGTTATATCATGCTTCTGAGCTGACATCTCTCAGTGTTCCCTGCTGGCTCAGTGTCTGCAGGGGATGCCATAGTGATTTGTAGGAACATATAGACATTATACAAGCTGCTGTAGAGTAATGTAAGACAAGCTAAAACTAACCATCCACCAACTCTGATGGGATCCATCCACTATCTAACATACACAGCAGTTATCTCTGGAGGACAGGAGATGATGACAAGAACACATGGTAAAGAGATGGCTGCCTCCCAGTCATTCCCTCTACAATCCCCCTTTACAAGTACTTACTCAGCTGATAAATTTAGAGCCTGAGTAATGTGTTACACACACTGGATTGTCCTGATGGAAATGTATATGACATTATACAATGACCTGACTGCATGCAAGATGACCGTCTTTCTACTAACTTAAAGGGGAAGTCTTGTAAATGTGATCTTCATATAAACACGTGAAGAGATGAAGTCTGTGACCTTGGATCACATATTGGCGGCCTTGCCTTTCTTCCTGTAATATGGGGGAGATTTATCAAACTGGTGTAACGTAGAATTGTCTTAGTTGCCCCTAGCAACCAATCAGATTCCACCTTTCATTCCTCACAGGCTCTTTGAGAAATGAAAAGTGGAATCTGATTGGTTGCTAGGGGCAACTAAGACAATTCTACTTTACACCAGTTTAATAAATTTTCCCCATGGTGTACAGTGAAACTGGCTCAGTTGCCCCTTGCAACCAATCAGATTCCACCTTTCATTTTCCGAAGAGTCTGTGAGGAATGAAAGGTGGAATCTGATTGGTTGCTAGGGACAACTGAGCCAGTTTTGCTTTATACCATGTTTGATAAATCTCCCCCTATATGTTCAGCAGTATGTGCATGGTTTATGGCAGCTGCATTCAATGGGAATTAAAGGAGGACTCCAAAGAAAAAAAAAATATTCAGATCATTTGTTTTACATAATTGTAAATTACTTCCACTTAAAAATCTCAAGTCTTCCGTTACTACTTCCAGCTGCTGTATGTCCTGCAGGAAATGGTGTTATTCTTTCCAGTCTGACACAGTGCTCTCTGCTGCCACCTCTGTTCATGTAAGGAACTGTCCAGAGTAGGAGAAAATCCTCATAGAAAACCTCTAATTCTCTGGACAGTTCCTGCCAAGGACAGAAATAGCAGCAGAGAGCAGTTTGTCAGACTGAAAAGAATACACCACTTCCTGCAGGACATACAGCAGCTTATAAGTACTGGAAGACTTTTTTTTAATAGAAGTAATTTACAAATCTGTATAACTTTCCGACACCAATTTATTTAATTTTTTTTTCCTTTGGAGTACCCCTTAAAAGGACACAAAAGTGATAGCACTGACAGATGAAGTGAATAACATTGATAGCCTGATGACAGCAGTGCCTGTCAGGAAGGAAGGGATGGGGGGGGGGGGGGTTGGTATAAGTTCCTTGGGAAAACTGAATAACTGGGCGGAGGCTCTAGTATCCAGATGATCACATCTAGTCTGGATACAAGATGAGAGAGGGTTGGGTATGCACATTAATCCACAGATGTTACAGCAGGGGTTGTGGACAGAGACGAGAGAAGCGAATCTGGCAAATCAAGATTTGCTGCGAATCGCACTTTGAATTAGCTTTGTTGTGCGAAGCGCATTCCCGACGATTTGTTAAGGAAATTCACAAAAAAATTTAAAATAAAAATGGCTGCCGCACATGCTGTCTGGAGCCTTAATGGGCGGGAGAAAGGGATTGACCATAATCCCTAGCACCCGTCCAATCAGCTGCAGGCTCCTCCCTCTCTATAAAAGGCTATATATAATGGAGGCGGCCAGTCGGCTGTGTGTGGAGGAGAGAGCAGGATGGCAACAGGCAGTTACAGCAGGGAGAGACAATGGTGCGTTTACACAGAGATTTATCTGACAGATCTTTTTAAACCAAAGCCAGGAACAGCCTATAAACAGAGAACAGGTCATAAAGGAAAGACTGAGATTTCTCCTCTTCTCAAATCCATTTCTGGCTTTGGCTTCAAGGAGAGGAGAGGAATGGCAGAAATTGGATGAGTGACTGGCTGATTGACATTTTTTTTTTAAATTGTGATTTTCTGATTTTTTTTTTACATTTTTTACAGCAACATGTTTCAACAAATCCGTCCTTCTGTAATATTCCCAGTTTTGTAGCTACTATAGTTTGGTTGTTTTAATGAAATTTGTTAAGATTCAATTCGGGAATATTAACGAATTTGACCCAAAATTTGCCAAGCTCGCGAAATGAATTTCCTTCCGCTTCCCTAATCTCTAGTTGTGGGTCCTGTATACTGCACATATATAAAATAGCATAGTAATATTATAATGGCACAGAGTCTCTGTGTTTGGTCGTCTACTCTCCTATGTTGATCAGACTTTAGATTGATTTAAATCCATTGTAGCCATCATCTCAATACTGTAATTTGTAAACCATCCCAAAAAGGACAGGTAAGTCGTGCTCCACTCCACATACATAAAAGCCAACAGTCCCGGTTTTGCCAGGACTGTCCCGATTCTGAGGAGACAGTTCTGGGAAACTCCACCCCTCCTCTCGATAAGCCCTGCCCCTTCCAGCAAGTGATGTCACTCATGCAGAGCAGGGAGAGGAGCCCCTGGGGGACTAAAGGAACCATACTGGTGAGGTAAGTATAGCTTTTTTTCTTTTTAAAAAAAAAATACAGATGAAGGGACAAGAGGATGCTGAAGGGGGTACTGGTATGATGATGAAGGGACAGAAGGAGGACGAAGGGGGAAGTAGTATGATGATGAGGGGGCAGGAGGATGAGAGGGGTAGTACCATGATGATGGAAGGGCAGGAGGATGAAGGGGGTAGTAGTATGATGATGGAGGGGGAAGGAGGATTGGAGGGGTAGTACTATGATGATGGAAGGGCAGGAGGATGAAGGGGTAGTAGTATGATGATGGAGGTGCAGGAGGATGAAGGGGGTAGTAGTATGATGATGGAGAGGGAAGGAGGATTAGAGGGGTAGTACTATGATGATGGAAGGGCAGGAGGATGAAGGGGTAGTAGTATGATGATAGAGGGGCAAGGAGGATGATTAAGGGGTAGTAATATGATGATGGAGGAGCAGGAGGATGAAGGGGGTAGTAGTGGGATGATGGAAGGGCAGGAGAATGAAGGGGGTAGTAGTATGTTGATATTGGGTGCAGCTTCACCATATGGATACAAACTACCAGTACTGTATGTACAGTCAGTCAGTAGAATGCTATCTGAGTCTCAGCCTGCTCTGAGTGGGGTGTGTAATATACTGGGGACCTGAAACTGGGGTGTGTAATATGCTAAGGACCTGAAACTGGGGTGTGTAATATACTGGGGACCTAATAATGGGGTGTGTAATATACTGGGGACCTAATACTGGGGTGAGTAATATACTGGGGACCTAATACTGGGGTGTTTCTGTTGTTCTGACTGTAAATTCTAACTGGAAAATTTTGAACACACTCCCATGATAGGCCCCACCCCACCGAGACCACACCCATATTAAGCCACACCCCTTTTTACCGCTAAAGTGTCCCTGGAAAAGAATTTCAAATGTTGGCAACCATGCACAGACCTAAGATCTTATACACTTGCAGATGTGCCTAATAATGCTGCTATTTCCGCATATTTCCCCTCCATAAATCTCCCCGTCTGTCTGGCTGTCACCATCACAAACACTTTTTTTTTTTAAGTGAATAAAATCAATAATTCCAGGAGCAGCAGAAGATCTTGTGTAACATTTTATTCCTCGTCACTACATTCCGCTCATTATTTAATACATGACGGAACATGCCGAGAATAACCTAATATCCGAAGGTGCTGGAACAGTAATAATATATCTGATATTTACCGTACTGTAAGATTACAGGGATCTTTACTTCTGATGATTAATAACAAGTCCCCAAAAAAATCACTATACAAGTTCTATATGAAATATGAACCAATAGCCTTTATGTAATAGAGGAAGCCGTGCAGAAGTGTAACGTGACCCTCCGTGGTCACAATGTAATATCTATTACCTTCCATGTGCCATTTATAACACTGCTATCCTCGTATGTGGCCTCAGACATCTCGGACAAGGTGCAGCCTCTGCACCCTCTATGGCCGCACCCTGAGGGACTTTAATATAACAGACCTATGTAACCTATGAGGTCGTAAAATCCAACTTTTAGTGCAATAAAATTGCTCATAAATATATAAATAGCCACTACTGGTAATATTTAAAGGGGTTATCCAGCAAAAATCTTTTTCTTTCAAACTTCAACTTGTTTTAGAAAGGTATATAGATTTGTAATTTACTTCTGTTTAAAAATCTTAAATCTTCTATTTAAGTGGTGTTTGCTTTTCAGGAACTGTCCTGAGCAGGAAAGGTTTTTTTTTTATGTAGATTTGCTACTGCTCTGGACAGTTCCTGACATGGACAGAGGTGGCAGCAGAGATCACTGTGTCAGACTGGAAAGAATACACCACTTCCTGCAGGACATACGGCAGCTGATAAGTATGGGAAGACTTGAGATTTTTAAATAGAAGAAATTGCAAATCTTCTGAAACCAGTTGATTTGAAAGAAAAATATTTTCGCTGGATAACCCCCTTTAAGTGCTGGTGCTGCCAATAGCCATCTGTTTTCTAGGGATCAGGCATCATACAGGGCCTTTCTCTGTATAATGCATCAGGCACAATACAGTGTACCAGCTTGCCCCGAGTGTTTCACACCGTACCTATCATATATCCTTCCGTGTTTCCGGAATGTAGAGAAACGTTTTTATTCTCTGGTACAAGGATTTCTAAGGCTGGGTTCACACTAGGTATATTTCAGTCAGTATTGTGGTCCTCATATTGCAACCAAAACCAGGAGTGGATTAAATACACAGAAAGGCTCTGTTCACACAATGTTGAAATTGAGGGGATGGCCGCCATATAACAGTAAATAACGGCCATTATTTCAATATAACAGCCGTTGTTTTAAAATAACAGCTAATATTTGCCATCAAATGGCGGCCATCCACTCAATTTCAACATTGTGTGAACAGATCCTTTCTGTGTTTTTAATCCACTCCTGGTTTTGGTTGCAATATGAGGACCACAATACTGACTAAAATATACGTAGTGTGAACCCAGCCTTAAAGGGGCTTTTCCAAGCTTCTGAATAGCTACAAGCTGCATAAGCTATAATGCGTCCTCTCTCTCCCGCTTCCTGCTTGTGCTTGATTGACACCTGGTTTCCCAAGCAGGGTCAGGTACAGGGGGTGGGTGGGTATGGAGGGGTTACAGCTTACTGCATTTCAGGAGCTCTGGAAACCTCTTAAACTCTTTTTACTATATAATAAATGCATTTTCTATGTTCTGGAAGCACAGACAGATATATGAAGGACACAATGTGTCTCGTCGATCTAACATCTATCTAACAGTGTCAGCAGTTTGGAATGTGAATTGTAGCTGACAGATCCACTTTAAATGGGCACTGTCACTTTAAAAAACTTTTGATCAGAATCATTAGAATTGGGAGAACCTCTTAGCTAAGCGCTTCACTCCCTGGCTCTCTGCTTTTTCCATCCCGCTGCAGGAGATGGTCTATGTAGGCCGTTTCGTGTAGTGAGAAAGAGGTTGCAGCAAGGCGAGAAGTGAAGCGATTACCCAAGTGATCTAGTGATCAATAAGGGGTAAACACCTAGATCCAGACCAATCAAAACTTTTGACGCGTCTCTGAGACATGCCAAACATTTTTTTTTTCTTTCTAGAAACAGGGTCCCTCTTGTTGATAAAAAAAAAAGAAGCCTGGTATTGCACCTCAGAGAATCCGACTATGGCCCATCATTTTAGTAAGCGAATGCTGATTTGCTCGATCGGTGCTCGTTTACTGGACCTATTACACAGCCCGATAATTGGGCAGTAAGGGCTGCATGGACATCGTTAGCGATGTCCATGCAGTACTTGCCCAAACACCTGTTACCTTACCTCTCCCTGCTCCCGGTCTTCTCTCCTGTGCTCCACAGCTTCCCGGTCCTGGTGGCAGCAGTGTCTGAGCTGCCTGTCAGCTGACAGGCCACTAAGATGCTGCAGCCACAGGGACGGGAAGGCTGCGGAGCAAAGGAAAAAAGACCGGGAGCGAGGAGAGGTAAGCTGTTGGCCATGCATCGCTATTACACGTAGCGACGCGCAGTTGGCACCCAAGGATTTTAGGTCCAGACCTAAACCAACGATCAGCCGATGATCGTTTCATTGGCTGATCGTTGTCTCTATTACACGGAGCGATAATCGGCCGAATCAGCCTGATTCGGCCGATTATCGCTCCGTATGATAGGGCCCATAGTGTATGGGCAGGAATAGTCCTGGTTCTGATAAAAAAAAAATTAAGGTCCCTTTGTTTCTCATTCTGAACAACCCCTTTAAAGATTTAAGAATGCCCTCCGCCAGCTCTACTCAATATCTTTATTGCAAAACAGCAATGGCTAAAAGTAATTGTGAATAAATCTTCATGTTAATAAGCTTTTTCTTGTAAGAACAAAAAATGAGTTGTCCTCTTGCGATGTCTGTTCGGTGCTGACACCTGATATGGCTGTAATTTCACCTCCCAGATGAGTTGTCACCAAGGTTTCCCAGGCTCTTTCTTGGAAATTTTATCTTTTATGCCGCAAGGTTGGAAATGGAGAGGTATTACGGCACTTAAGAATATCTGTTGTTTCAAGAAAGTTTTTAAAACCTCCCCTGATTTGTTAGATTAACCCTTTGGAGTGGTGATTTCAGTGTTCTCGCTGCTGTTATTAACCCCTCTTCATAGTGCACAGCTGTTTTTCCTCCTCTCCACCTCAGGGGCAGGACCAGAGCTGGGATGTTTCCGAGTAGTACTCACACGGACTTCCCTTTCCCTACTTCTCTGATCAATCACAGCACAATACTCACAATACAACACAACAATACTGCTATGCTATGACATAATGCTTGTGAAAGTGCACTTAACAGGATTTTTTACTAGGACATGATTAACACAGCCCAGTACAATATATGGCATGTGGTGGAGAAGAGGTTACTGATGTACTGGTTTGCATGGGGCTATGTAAGCAGAAATAAAATAAACAGCAGCAATGAAGGATTACACTAGCTGCTAAGAAACGTTAGGATGTGCAGCACTGTGCACATTAGGCAGTAGAGACACTGGTATTTGCACAAGGGGACAAGTGCTCTGAGCTTTATACTGATAGAGATGATGGGCAGACTGGCTGGTTTCTCAGGCTCCCCCACCCTGCACAGATCCCTGAATCTCGCTGTTTTATGTCCTGGGCCAGGGTTGTTAGAGACAGGAATCCCTTGACAACAGGCAGTGAGCAGCAGTTTGCAAAGGAGAAAGACACCTAGTGGCCAAGGGCTGTTTCTCTGTCATTGTTGGTAAATGAAGTGATTTACAAGTAGGCTATGAGATGGAGGGAGTAGAGATGCTCAAGTCCATCCAAACTCGGAAGACTTGGGGGGAGATTTATCAAACATGCCCCTAGCAAACAATCAGATTCCACCTTTCATTCCTCACAGACACTTTGGAAAATTAAAAAAGGTGGAATCTAATTGGTCTTCTCCTTGGTGTTTTATTACCAATGGCTGAAGAAGTTGGATGCAGCCCTAAGGCTGCCTGTGAAACAATGTTTTCCGGGGCTCCCTGGGGCTGCATACAACTTCTTCAGCCAATGGTTCGGGTCTGGGTTCCAATGGACTTGAGCATGCTGGATTTGTGCTTATCTCTAGATGGGAGTTGTTTGAACAGACTACATTTAGTCCACTGACCTTACTGGTTCCAACAAGAGTACGCCATGGTATATTTTGGCATACTCTTTTGCTTATATGTCGACAAATATACCTTAAAGGGGTTGTCCGGCGAAAATCTTTTTCCTTTAAATCAACTGGTGTCAGAAATGTTGTAATTTACTTCTATTAAAAAATTTACAAGTCTTCCCATACTTATCAGCTGCTGTGTGTCCTGCAAGAAATTTTGTTTTCTTTTCAGTCGGACACAGTGCTCTCTGCTGCCACCTCTGTCCATATCAGAAACTGTCCAGAGCAGCAGCAAATCCCCATAGAAAACTTCTCCTGCTCTGGACAGTTCCTGACACAGACAGAGGTGTCAGCAGAGAGCACTGTGTCAGACTGGAAATAAAACACATTTCCTGCAGGACACTAATAAGTATGAGAAGACTTGAGATTTTTTAATGAAAGTAAATTACAAATTTATATAACTTTCTCTCACCAGTTGATTTGAAAGAAAAAGATTTTCTCTAGAAAAACCCTTTAATTATTTTGAACCCAATCTATACTGGAACAGTACCTTTCCGTCAAGAAACCAAATAGCCAAAATAAATAAAATATGTTACCAAATTGGAGTAAGTGGAATCTATGTAACCGGTAGCCTTTGGGGAACACTGGCCTATAACTTTCCTGGTAATTTTCCATTTTCAGCGGGAATTCCCTATAGGTTGTTGCCACAGTCGGTACATGCTGCGTACATTGGATTTGGCTGTGGGAATACAATCCTAAAGGTGAAAGCACTTGAAAGGTTGAACACACAACCCATTTTCCGTCATAATAAGGGCATTAAGTCATCCACTGTGAATCTTCGAGGGAATCACTCTGTATATTTGTGCACTTGTCCCGATATAAAAGGTAAATGATGGGCTTGTTGGAAGAGTTCAAATTCCTTTGCTCTCTCTCACAGTCAATGGGTGACTAAAAAAAAAAAAAAAAAAAAAAAGCACAAAGCTTACAGAAGCGACTGGTATATAAAAGAAAATTCTTTCCTCGGACAGTTTGTTTTGGGGCCGTGGGGCGACTGTGAGAGTCTCCTGATAAAGCTGTCCTCAAGCAATTCTTATACCATCACATAGCAACCTGTCTCAACAAACGTTTGGCTTAGCAATGCTCCATAAAAAAAGACCTCCCAGAACAGTAAACTGTAGAAGCTTCTGGATATCAGCGTTACTATCGAGGAATCAAGGTAGAATCGCATTATGATAGTACAGCACAGTCAGTAATTCTAAGTCAATTTGCATATTTTTTTACCCATGGAGCATTGCCTGACTTGATTGCCTCTCTTCAATGAGAATCAGTACTAGCGAAGAGCAAGTCATTTCGGAACAGATGAAATTTATTCTTATAACTTTTGTGATTTACTTTGGACAAATCAATACGGGGGCAGGGACTAAAGATTAGTGATGAGCGAACATGTGTATATTCGTACGAACATGACGCTAATTGTTCGTCGATCACGAACAATTTGATGATCGGAATGGCTTTAACAATAATTTTTGAACATATTCGAACATGCGAATGTTTATCTTGCGTAAGTTTCCTCCCACCAATTTGGAAGAGCCAATGAACGTGTGGGGAAGGAAGGGCACATCAGGTAATGTAGTGGCCATGCTCACTACTGGCATTACTGTGATTGGCTGTACGATTAGCGCCATTACGTACGTTACGTACATGCTATAAAAACGCCATGCTGAGGTGAATTTTCTCACAATCTTTCCTGATTCTTGTGCCGTTCAGTAGGGAGAGTGACACGAGCAGGTACAGCATCTGAATTCACAGTGAAAGTCAGTGTAGGGAGGGAGAGCTGGCCGAGTAGGGCTTAGAACGTTGTGAAATTGTCAGTGTAGGGAAGGTGACAGAAACCAGCGTTTTAACACTATAAGGAGTCATTTCTTAACCCTGTAGTGATCATAGTTCATCTTGTCCATTATCTTCGCAATATATTTGAGTTTTCTGAGGCCAAAAGGGGAGGCTCGCTGGGACATCTTGACTTGCTGAGCTGACCGTACGCTGCGGCCTAGCATTCCTTGCGCATATTGCATGATACATGTATGCATGTCACTGTGTATATACGCACGGGTAAATAAGATATGCTAATGCTACGTACCTCATAGGTGCTCCGCTATTATGTATTCTATGCTTTGCACCTGATAATCTGTACGCACCGAAACGTACGCTTGTACTGTACATTCCTTATTTGTTCGCGAACCGATCACGATAATTTTTTTTTTATTTTTGTCTTTTGGATCCAAACAGAACATCAGGATGTTCGCTCATCACTATTAAAGATGGATGTCCCTGCTCTTGTACAGTATGCATCACCACTAACTGTCTCTGACCATAAGGGGCACTATCTCCAGCTGATCACGCATTAAAGATACATAAAGATATACTGGCACATCAAGCTAGTATTTATTTTCCATTTCCTATAATAATAATAATAATACCTCCATACAGTAACTACAGTGAACACGTAAGAGGCTTATAGAGTGCACATACTGTATATTAGTGCAGTATAGGGCCCAAGAGATACAGTACTTTTATGTATATGACCTAGGTAAAACCACTATTGTCCTAGTATAGGTCAAAAGGATATGAGCTACATATGGAGAGGACAAGATGGTAGAAACCTCTAAGCTTGAGGCAATGGTCTCTGTTACCCATACAATAATCCAGCCATCACTCTCCATAACACAATTGACATATAAGCCTATCACATTGTGTGCAGAAATCCCATCGGCGACTGGTGATCGAAAGATGAATGGAAAGTGGAAGATGCCTAAAGCAGAAGAGGAGCCTCAAGACTTCTGCAAGCAAGTTAGGATTTCAACCCTAAGGAGAAAAAGATAGAAACCACGTAAGCAAATGAGAAGGGAATCAAGTATACCGTATTATTAGATGAATTGTATTCTTACACATAGCTTAAAGGAGTTAGTAGGTGTTATATAAATAAGGTGTCATCCTGACAGAATGATAGAAGATAGATAGATAGATAGATAGATAGATAGATAAGAGATAGATAGGAGATAGATATATGATAGATAGATAGATAGATAGATATATAGATAGATAGATAGATAGATAGATAGGAGATAGATAGATAGGAGATAGATAGATAGATAGATAGATAGATAGATAGATAGATAAGAGATAGATAGGAGATAGATAGGAGATAGATAGATAGATAGATAGATAGATAGATAGATAGATAGAAGATAGATAGGAGATAGATAGATAGATAGATAGATAGATAGATAGGAGATAGATAGATAGATAGATAGATAGATAAGGAGATAGATAGGAGATAGATAGATAGATAGATAGATAGGAGATAGATAGATAGAAAGATAAATCAGAAGAATACCGCAGCACTCATGGGATAGAATTCAACACAACGTGTTTATTTCCCCAAACCGCGACGTTTCGCTCTCCACACTGAGAGCTTTTTCAAGCAGTCGCGGTTTGGGGAAATAAACACGTTGTGTTGAATTCTATCCCATGAGTGCTGCGGTATTCTTCTGATTTATAAAACTTATACCGGGTGGTCACTGGTATATACCGCTTGGCACCACATTCATCGCTACACGAGTGCTGCATTCACTCTGAATTTCTTAGATAGAAAGATAGATAGATAGATAGATAGATAGATAGATAGATAGATAATAGATAGATAGATAGATAGATAGATAGATAATAGTTAGGAGTTAGATAGGTAGATAGATAGATAGATAGATAGATAGATAGATAGATAGATAGATAGATAGATAGGAGATAGATAGATAGATAGGAGATAGATAGATAGATAATAGTTAGGAGATAGATAGATAGGTAGATAGATAGATAGGTAGATAGATAATAGGAGATAGATAGATAAATAGATAATAGATAGGAGATAGATAGGTAGATAGATAGAAAAAGGGTTGAGAAAGACCTCACGATGAGATTGAAACGTTGCATGTGAATATTTACTGAATATGGAATAAACACCTGATTTTTTTCACTACATTTGGTTGTGCTGCAGAATTCTTGGACTATAAAAAGATAGATAGATAGATAGATAGATAGATAGGAGATAGATAGATAGGAGATAGATAGATAGATAGATAGATAGATAGATAGATAGGAGATAGATAGATAAGAGATAGATAGATAGATAGATAGATAGATAGATAAGAGATAGATAGATAGATAGATAGATAGATAGATAGATAGATAGATAGATAGGAGATAGATAGATAGATAGATAGATAGGAGATAGATAGATAGATAGATAGATAAATAGGAGATAGATAGATAGATAGATAGATAGATAGATAGATAGATAGGAGATAGATAGATATGAGGTCCGTGGAGCCTCAGTTGCGAGTCTTAAAACACAGAAATAGCAAGATATTCCTCCTAGGAAGGAAACCAGTTACTAAGGGGGGCCTCCCAGTGGGGAGATCACCAAACCACCCTGATACATAGCCCCTTAAACCCCAATCAGTTGTGAATATTGGGACACAAATAGGGAAATACCAGGGTGGACCCTTTGGTATCAAAATCTAACTCAGTTGTGAGTTTTGCGGCATGACAAGAGTTTACCAAAGCCAGGTATCCATCTACAGAATTGTATACTGTACATATAATGCTACACTACAATGTTTATTGTTTCTCTTTTCATTTTGCTCTATTTTATAATCCAATGGTAAAAGTTCCAATATGTGCTGAGAAGATATAAAATGTATCTGCTTTTTTTCCAACACATCAAAGAAAACCAATCTCTGGCTGGGTGGCAGATTGCTGAGACAGAAATATTATCCAATGTTCCATTTGCATGGTAATTCCTGCCCCTTATCCAACACACACCTTCTAAGTCAACTTTAGTGTCTCCTTAAAGTGGACTTGTCAGTGGGAAAATTGAGGTGTAAGTAATCCACCCATACACTTTTTTTATTACAACAGTCCTCTCCATCAATGAGATATAAGGTTTTTTTGTTATTATGCAAATAAGGGTCAATTGCCAAAGGGGTGTTCTCCAGCATGGAAAGAGCCAAGGTAAGTCCAAACTATCTACTCTTTCTCTAGAGGCTGTCAATCAAATGAGGTAGGTGGATGCAAACATTTTAAGAAGTGATGATAAAGAGGACATGGGCTGGACCTTGGCTCTTGCTGATCAGCGAAGTTCCCCTGTGCACTTAAAGTGTCACTGTCATTATCCAAAATCAAATCCAAAATCAACAGCAGATGTGATATAAAGCAAGTTTGCAATATACGTTCATTATTTATTTTTTTGTTGTTATCCTGGTGTAAAACAAAGCTGTACTCACCATACATAGAAACATAGAAACATAGAAGATTGTCGGCAGAAAAAGACCACTGGGTCCATCTAGTCTGCTCTTTTAGGATTTTCTTTCTTATTATCTTAGGATAGAAATATGTTTATCCCAGGCGTGTTTAAATTCTGTTATTGTAGATTTACCAACCACCTCTGCTGGAAGTTTGTTCCAAGTATCTACTACTCTTTCAGTAAAATAACATTTTCTCACGTTGCTTCTGATCTTTCCCCCAACTAACCTCTCACTGTGTCCTCTTGTTCTTGAGCTCAGTTTTTTTACTGAAAACACCTCCCTCCTAAACCTTATTTAGTCCTGTAACATACTTAAAGGTTTCAATCATGTCCCCCCTTTCTCTTCTATCTTCCAGACTATACAGATTCAAATCCTTAAGTCTTTCCTGATATGGTTTATGCCTCACACCCTCCACCATTTTTGTAGCCCGTCTTCTGACCCGTTCTATTTTATCAATGTCCTTTTTTAGGTGAGGTCTCCAGAACTGGACACAGTATTCAAGATGTGGCCTCACCAGAGCTCTATACAGCGGGATCACAATCTCCCTCTTCCTACTGGTTATTACTCTAGCTATACAGCCCAGCACACCATTATATATACAGCCCAGCACACCATTATATATACAGCCCAGCACACCATTATATATACAGCCCGGCATACCATTATATATACAGCCCAGCACACCATTATATATACAGCCCGGCATACCATTATATATACACCCCAGAATACGATTATATATATATACAGCCCAGCATACGATTTGCTTTCCCCACTGCCTGATTGCATATTCAGGTCCAGTCACCTGAAGGCAGATTTTCTGACTTGTGCCGGTTGTAAAAAACAGACTAAACACCAGAATTCCGGCCAGTACAGAGAGTCACGGCTCAATGTGTCCATCAGTCAAATGACTGCTTTCTCTCTGTGAGCGCTCACATGGCCTGGGATACACAGGATTTCCTGTTTTCTGACTCTTTGAGGGGGAAAAACAGTCAGAAAACAGGAAGTGCCGTGTTTTCCATGATAACAAAAAAGAAAAAAAAAATCAATGTCAATTGCAAACTTGATTTAGATTTTGAAAGTTATAACGACAGGGACACTTTGAGTCTTATTTGCACAAGAACAAAAGGACTTATATTTTGCTAATGGAGTGGGACTAATAAAAATAGTATGCTTAGTATCCCAATGACTAGACCTATCTAGCCATTGGCTTATTTACACCTCTTTTATTACTGCTAATAGGTCCATTTCAAGCCAAAAGTAAGATCTAAAGTTTCCTGACAGCAGAAATCAGGAAAGATATTAAAAGATGTGGCCAAATACTCTCAGTAGGTCATTAAAGTTACTGGATCTTAATGTAAAAACATAACTTCTATTATCCAACAATATTCAACTTCATGTTCTCCTCTCAGTTGACCCCTTTGGGCCCCTGTGAGCACTGGGGGAACTGGCGGAGATGGTCTTTTCTAAACCTTCTACAGCTACATCAAGTTTTTGGGGGTAGCTTTACCTGGCAACTTGGTGTGGCAATGGCCTATATTAGAGATGGGGAAGCTTCACCCTTCCACTGTTGCAAAACTACAATTCCTGTCTGGACAGCTGACGCTAAAGCTGCGGCTATGGGAATTGTAGCTTTGCAACAGCTGGAGGACCAATGGTTCCCCTTCCCTGACCTATAGATTGATGAGCAGGTAATGACTCCAATGCCACATCATCCTGGTGATCTATTAAGAAGCCTCAGAGGAGAACTCTGGGGAAAAAATAAACCGTCAGGAAAAGCTGGATCCAATCCTGGAAAACTTCTCCCAGTTCCCCAGGATTGGATCCAGCTTTTCCCCAGCACCCGAGGTGGAGCAGCAGGAAGTGGAGCAGCACTCAAAGGCAGTGGAGCGCAGATCAAATGAAGCGTTGCGCGGTTCGCTCATCTCTAATACACACACACACACATATATATAGATATATAATATATATATATATATATATATATATATATATAGATAGATAGATATTTTTATATAGATAGATAGATAGATAGATAGATAGATAGATAGATAAATAGATGTATCTATTTATCTATCTATTTAATCAACTGGTGTCATTAAGTTATATAGATACTTCTATTTAGAAAACTCAAGTTTTCCAGTACTTATCAGATGCTGTATGTCCTGCAGGAAGTGCTGTATTATTTCCAGTCTGACACAGTGCTCTCTGCTGCCACCTCTGTCCATGTCAGGAACTGTCCAGAAAAGTAGCAAATTCCCATAGAAAACCTCTCCTGCTCTGGACGGTTCCTGACATGGACAGAGGTGGCAGCAGAGAGCACTGTGTCAGACTGGAAAGAATACACCACTTCCGGCAGGACATACAGCAGCTGATAAATACAAGTAGGCTTGAGTTTTCTAAATAGAAGCAATTTATACTTTCTGACACCACTTTTTGTCCGGAGTACCCCTTTAACAACTCTCATACCATACACTTAAATTCTAATTTACAGGAATTCTCAACCAGATTTTCCTGAATGGTGGGAGAGCCAAGATACGATGACGCGCGCTCGCGAAATATGACACTACCGTACGTACATCATTTCTAAAGAAGGAGTCGAAGATTTCATTACATGAAGGTGTTGCTAATTTATATATTTATACTATTTTACGGCCTATTTATAAAATATTACAAATTATCAAGAGGTTACCATGGAGCTCGTGTTACCGTACGCTGAAATTTCCTAGCAATTGAACATACGAAATATAAATACATGTAGCCCCTGATTTAATGGAAGGACGTGTCTGCGAAGGCCCCAGAGATGTGGCTTCTATAAATTATCCCCCGAACACTGGGAGTATGTAAAGTTATATTTTCACACTTGTAGTAAATCACTTTTACAAGGCCGGCCTTTTCTAGCATATTTCCCTCTGTTCGGGAATGTAGGACAATGTCTTACCACGGAGCCGATAAGCGATGATTTTATGTGGAGAAGCTTCCAGACTGTAGAGCGGAAAGGAGGGGAAGTTTATCTTTACTGATATCATGGTGTCAAGTTCTATATAAACTATCATAGTAGTAATGTGCATGATAACAATGAGAAGGCAGCTGTAAACTATAAAGCGAGATCAGGAAAATACATACATTACCATAGAGATAGATAGATAGATAGATAGATAGATAGATAGATAGATAGATAGGAGATAGATAGATAGATAGATAGATAGATAGATAGTACATAGATAGATAGATAGATAGATAGATAGATAGATAGATAGATAGATAGATAGGAGATAGATAGATAGATAGATAGATAGATAGATAGATAGATAGATAGGAGATAGATAATAGATAGATAGATAGATAGATAGATAGATAGATAGATAATATATAGGAGATAGATAGATAGATAGATAGATAGATAGATAGATAATATATAGGAGATAGATAGATAGATAGATAGATAGATAGATAGATAGATAGATAGATAGATAGGAGATAGATAGATAATATATAGGAGATAGATAGATAGATAGATAGGAGATAGATAGATAGATAGATAATAGATAGATAATAGATAGATAGGAGATAGATAGGAGATAGATAGATAGATAGATAGATAGATAGATAGATAGATAGTAGATAGATAGATAGATGATAGATAGATAGGAGATAGATAGATAGATAGATAGATAGATAGATAGATAGATAGATAGATAATATATAGGAGATAGATAGATAGATAGATAGATAGATAGATAGATAGATAGATAGATAGGAGATAGATAGATAGATAGGAGATAGATAGATAGATAGATAGATAGATAGATAGATAGATAGAAGATAGATAGATAGATAGATAGAAGATATATAGATAGATAGATAGATAGATAGATAGATAGATAATAGATAGATAGATAGATAGATAGATAGATAATAAATAGATAATAGATAGATAGATAAATGATAGATAGATAGATAGATAGATAGATAGATAGATAGATAGATGATAGATAGATAGATAGATAGATAGATAGATAGATAGATAGATAATATATAGGAGATAGATAGATAGATAGATAGATAGATAGATAGATGATAGATAGATAAATGATAGATAGATAGATAGATAGATAGGAGATAGATAGATAGATAGGAGATAGATAGATAGATAGATAGATAGATAGATAGATAGATAGATAGATGATAGATAGATAGATAGATAGATAGATAGGAGATAGATAGATAGATAGATAGATAGATAATATATAGGAGATAGATAGATAGATGATAGATAGATAGATAGATAGATAGATGATAGATAGATAGATAGATAGATAGATAGATAGATAGATAGATGATAGATAGATAGATAGATAGATAGATAGATAGATAGATAGGAGATAGATAGATAGATAGAAGATAGATAGATAAATAGATAGGAGATAGATAGGATCCCGCCCAGCAGTCCAGGAGTAAGCAGCACTGAACATGAGCTCCTGAGTTTTCATCACTTTATACCTTGTAATGAGCAAATTCTAAGACGAAACCTGGGAAATACAAACTCCATGGGATACAGAAGCGAGCAGCACTAAAGCTCTTCATAAAAAGGAAAAACTTTTTTTGGATTTAAAGGACAAAACAAGAATCTTGCTTTGAGGACAGCCAACAATCATCAAGACAGACCACAAGGCTACAAGGACCATCAACCTCAAGAGTCCAAAGATCCTCAGCAGCCACAGGTAAGAGCTCCTGCTCCAACACCAACCCCTACACCCTCACCAGAAACTGCTAGAGACCAAACTCCATAGAAATAAGGATAATATTTAAAACATGCAAAATCACAATTTAGACCACGTAAAGTCCAGCAACATAGATGAGCAGAGGAGCCAGGCAGCCTCAGCCAGCAGGGGGTCAGACATCCTGGAGATAACATACTCAGAAGGGCTGCGGAGCATTCAGGCAAGGAAAGCCATAAAAGATGCCACCACCAGACAGAATCCAGAGACCCTCTATGCCGACTTTACTTATAAAGAGCCAATTAGGAGGAAAACGGATGTGGTCTTCTTCACCGAGCAGCCCAATGCCTGGAACAAAGCCTTCTGCAACTATTATGAAAACATCTCAAAGGGCGGCATCAACCGGGGCCGGCAGATCAGGGTAAAGGAAACTGGGGATGAGGAGGACACAGTACTCACCATAAACATCTATAACACTGGCACCATCATGGTACAAGGAACTGAGGATAACCTCACTCAGTTTGAAAGAACATTTCCTGATATTAAAAACGAAGCTCAAAAACACAAGCAAGAGCAAAAACCAGAGACAGTCCCCAAGGACCCCCCTGTGTCTGTAGGTGAGGATGCTTCCCACCCAACACCCAACATTCTCAGAGACTGCTTATCTCAATTGGAGAGAGACTTTGTACAGTTCAAGGAGGAACTTCAAAGAAACCAAAGTGACAAAAATGCAAACGACAAAGCACTTAATGAAATAAACAAACTGAAATGTGAATTCACAGCAGCTCTAGGAGAAATGCAATGTAAAGTACAAGCCCTCCAACAAGAAAACATCAAGCTACAACATGAGATAACAGATCTAAAGAGACAAATCCAGAACCAGGACGGGGGCCCAGGGGGGAGCACAGGCACAATGGCAGCCAGCATCCAGGACTTTATATCAGAGATCCGGAACAGACCAACAACACCAGAAATAAATGTGACCATACCAACCAACGGCGGACAAATCCAGATGGAGACAGAGCCAACAACTATCAGAGCCGCTAGCACAGACCAGCACAAAGACCCAGCAACACAACCAAGTGGCACCCAGGAAACCATACAGCAAACAGCCCGTAAGCCCCAACGCGGGGACACTGATACCGTACTAATCATAGACTCTAATGGGAAATACCTTAACATGAGGCGACTTTTCCCCAAAATTAGGGTTAAGAAAATTAATTGTGCAACCATTGAACAAGTCACAGCAGTTATCAATGAACCACACTTTACCAACCCAACCAATCTAGTCATACATACAGGTACAAACAATCTCCAAGACCAGCAGCAACAAATTGCTGAACAGCTGACCCAGCTGGCAAAAACTGCACAAAAGAAGTTCCCGACCAGTAAAATAATAGTGTCCACCCTGCTGCCTAGAAAGGATGTGGCCAGCGATACCATCCAGACCATTAACAACGACCTAGCAGCTAAGATCAGCTCAGTGCCAAACATCACCCTGGCACAACACCCCAACATCAACCACCGCCACCTATACGACAGCAAACACCTCAACAAGCAAGGGGTCAGCCTCCTGGCCAAAGAAATAAAGGACATTGTACTAAACAGAACCCCCCGTCCTAGACCCCACACAGGCCAAACCAGAGACAACAGGGAAACGCCACCAACAACCCAAACACCTCAAGCATCATGTGCCACACCACAAACTGGAAACATGGCCCCATACCCCAAATCAGACCACCAAAGGCAAAAACCATGGAGAAAACCACCTGCCTCACACCGAGAAATAAAGAGCAGAGACCTAGACGAGATAAAGACCCTGCTCAGAACCCTTAGTAGGATACTCATGTGACTGGACAACACAAGCCTTGTCTACCATGCCAGAACCAGTCAGACCCCCAGACCGTCCTACACATCCAGCTCATTACAAGGTATACAGACCCCCTATGACATCCTTTATTATCAGCAGTTGGAACATCCAAGGTCTGAACGCTTCAGCCTTTGGATGTAAAGTAAACGATCCGGACTTCACCCAGAGTCTGGAAAATAGTGACATCCAAATCCTCCTAGAAACCTGGACTAAAGCAGAGAGTGAGTCCCTGGTGCCCACTGGATACAGGGAAATCTCCGTCCCGGCCCTTAAAAACAAAACCACCAAACTAGGCCGCTGTTCAGGAGGAATACTAGTGTGGTACAAAGCGGAGTTCCATCAGCAGATCAGACCGGTGAAGCGAGGAGACAGCCACATCTGGATTAGAATAGACCGCTCCATCCTCACCGCCCAATCTGACATCTACCTATGCGCTGCCTACATACCACCGCCAGAGTCCCCTTACCACAACCCTGAAACCTTCGAAATCCTGCAAAAGGAAGCCGCCCACTATCAAACCCGCGGAAAAGTCCTCATAACTGGAGATCTCAATGCCAGAACAGGTAGGGAAAGAGACTACCTGACCGCAGACGGAAACATCTATATATATGGGGCAGAGACTGAATGTGATAGCTCAGTACACATGGAGAGGAACAGCTATGACAGCACAGTGAACAAGAGCGGCAAAAAATTGTTGAATCTCTGCCGAAGTTTGGGGCTTCACATCCTCAATGGTCGCACCAAGGGAGACTCCCTAGGAAGGATTACCTTAAACTCCCATGTGGGCAGCAGTGTAGTGGACTACGCCATCACAGATATGGGCCATTCAGACATTGGGGCCTTCATAGTCAATCCACAATCACACCTGTCGGACCATAACCAGATAGTCCTTTATATTAAGTCCACAAACAAACCACCGGGACAAAAACCCCATCAGGCCGGACTTTTCCCATTACATCCATCCTACAAGTGGTCCAAGATGTCGTCTCTCAAGTATAAAGAGATACACACTGAACCAAAAATCCAAGGGATGCTCAACAACTTTAACAACAAGGTGTACCAGAGTAACCCAGAAGGAGTGGACCAAGCGGTAAGGGATCTTAATAATATATTCTACACCATGGCAGAAATGGCTGACCTGCAAAAGAGTAGCCACAAGAAGACAAAAGAAAAAAATCCTAGCGCTTGGTTTGATAAGGAGTGCAAAGGTGTACGGAAGACCCTAAGATCGGCCTCAAATAAAAAGCACAGGGACCCCAACAACACTAAACTGCGGGAGGCCTATGACACAATACAAAGGCAATACAAAACCCTTCTCAGAAGGAAAAAACAGGAGTACACCTTAACCAAGCTCACCCAGCTCCAAGACGCCCTCCAAGAAAACTCCTTCTGGGAACTATGGAACCACCTGGGCACAAAGGGGAAGAAAAACACCCTCCACATTCAGAGCGGCAACATCTGGCTCCAATATTTCAAAAACCTCTATGGAGACATCCCGAAAGAGGAACGGAACCCGGACCAAGAACAAATTATATCAAAACTGAAGACCATGGAGGAGATACTGAAGGACTTCCAAAACCCTCTGGATTTACCTATAACACCGCAGGAGATTTCTGAGAGACTATCAACTATAAGGTGTAAGAAAGCCAGCGGTACTGACGGCATCCCCCCCGAAATGATCAAGTACAGCCCACCAGCAATACAGGCGGCCATAGCAAAACTGTACAACATTGTGCTGAGCTCTGGCTACTTCCCTCGTGCCTGGAACCAAGGTGTCATAACCCCAATACACAAGAGCGGGGACAGGTACGACCCGGCCAACTATCGGGGGGTATGTGTCAGCAGCAACCTGGGGAAACTCTTCAACAACATCCTGAACCAGAGAATCCTCAGCTTCCTCACCCAGCACAATATCCTCAGCAAAAGCCAAGCAGGGTTCATGCCGAACCACCGCACCACGGACCATGTCTATACCCTGCACCGCCTCATCCAGAGCCACGTCCACAACACAAAGAAAGGAAAAATATACGCCTGTTTTGTGGACTTCAAAAAGGCTTTCGATTCGGTGTGGCACCCAGGATTGCTTCTAAAATTGCTGGAGAGTGGAATAGGGGGAAAGACCTATGATGTTATCAAAAGTTCCTACACTGGGAACCAATGCTGCGTGAAGGTAAATGGGAAGAGAACGGCTTATTTCCAGCAGAGCCGAGGAGTCAGGCAGGGCTGCTGCCTCAGCCCAACACTCTTCAACATTTATATCAATGAGCTAGCAGTAGCCCTGGAGTCCTCCCCAACACCAGGTCTCACCCTCCATGACACCGAGGTGAAATTCCTTCTGTATGCGGATGACCTTCTCCTCCTATCATCATCTGAGAAAGGTCTCCAAGACCAGCTAGCCATCCTGGAGAAGTTCAGCACCACATGGGCTCTACCCATCAACCTCAAAAAGACCAACACTGTGGTGTTCCAGAGAAGGAAAACAAAGTCAGCCGGGTCCCCTACCTTCACGCTACACAACCAGCCCCTTACAGCCACCAGCAGCTACACCTACCTGGGCCTGATAATAGAACAGACGGGGAGCTTCAAATCTGCCATCGAGATGCTGAGAGACAAAGCCTGCAAAACCTTCTACACCATCAGAAGACAATTCTACCACCTTAAACCACCTGTCAGGGTTTGGCTTAAAATCTTTGACTCCATTATTGCACCAATTCTCCTGTATGGCAGCGAGGTCTGGGGTCCTCACACATACCCCGACTGGTCAAAATGGGATTCCAGCCCAACGGAAATCTTCCATTTGGAGTTCTGTAAGCATCTCCTCCAGGTCCATCGGAGCACCTCTAACTGTGCCTGTAGAGCAGAGCTGGGCAGATTCCCCCTACACCTAACTATCCAGAAGAGGGCGCTGTCATTCTGGGGTCACCTACATGGTAGTAGTGAAGGTTCCTATCACCATAAAGCCTTGCTACACCAAGGGGCCCCAGGCAAAGCAGAGCCCCAAAACATACCCTCTGGAACCCAGCCCAACCAGACAATCCCACCATACCAGCTCACAAAAGCCGGGATCAGGAACACAATAACCAGGAGACAAGAAGACTACGTCCAAGAATGGAGAGAGGAGGTCAGGGCATCCCAGAAGCTGGCCGTGTACCAGAGCCTGCAGAGGGAGTATAGACTGGCCCCATATCTGGAGGAGCTTCCCAACCCCAGAGACCGGAAGATCCTGAGCCGCTACAGACTGAGCGCCCACAACCTGGCCATTGAAACTGGGCGGCACCGACAGAGCTACATCCCCAGGGAGAGCAGACTGTGCCAGCAGTGCGACCAGGAGGCCGTGGAGGATGAGGCCCACTTCCTGCTACACTGCTCTAAATACTCAGCAGTGAGGGACACTTACTTCAGGAGACTCTCCAACCTCCTCCCAGGCTTCTCCACCATGGAGGAGGAAGAGAAACTACCCATCCTGCTGGGAGAAGAAAAGACCACAGCGACTATAGTGGCACAATACGTCACTACCTGCCATAGACTGAGAGGAGCGTGATACGTCATGGACTCCGATACCCCAACCCCGATAGGTCATGGACTCCAATACCCCGACCCTGAATGTATTCCCCCCCCCCACCATCATGATACATCATGAACCCCTGTACACCGACCCCGGGTGAATCCCATTTCCTCAACTCCCTATTCTCCCCATGCTTTGGCAATGCTAATGTGTAACTTGGACCTGCCAATAAAGCTTTTTTGATTTGATTTGATTTGATTTGATAGATAGATAGATAGATAGATAGATAGATAGATAGATAGATAATATATAGGAGATAGATAGATAATAGATAGATAGATAGATAGATAGATAGATAGATAGATAGATAGATGATAGATAGATAAATGATAGATAGATAGATAGATAGATAGATAGATAGATAGATAGATAGGAGATAGATAGGAGATAGATAATAGATAGGAGATAGATAGATAGATAGATAGATGATAGATAGATAAATGATAGATAGATAGATAGGAGATAGATAGATAGATAGATAGATAGATAGATAGATAGATAGATAGATAGGAGATAGATAGATAGATAGATAGATAGATAGATAGATAGATAATAGATAGATAGATAGATAGATAGATAATAAATAGATAATAGATAGATAGATAGATAAATGATAGATAGATAGATAGATAGATAGATAGATAGATAGATAGATGATAGATAGATAAATGATAGATAGATAGATAGATAGATAGATAGATAGATAGATAGATAGGAGATAGATAGATAGATAGATAGATAGGAGATAGATAGATAGATAGATAGATAGATAGATAGATAGATAGATAGATAGATGATAGATAGATAGGAGATAGATAGATAGATAGATAGATAGATAATATATAGGAGATAGATAGATAGATAGATAGATAGATAGATAGATAGATGATAGATAGATAGATAGATAGATAGATAGGAGATAGATAGATAGATAGAAGATAGATAGATAAATAGATAGGAGATAGATAGATAGATAGATAGATAGATAGATAGATAGATAGATAGATAATATATAGGAGATAGATAGATAATAGATAGATAGATAGATAGATAGATAGATAGATAGATAGATAGATAGATAGATAGATGATAGATAATAGATAGGAGATAGATAGATAGATAGATAGATAGATAGATAGATAGATAGATAGTAGAAGATAGTCCACGGCACACCAAGTAAAGGTGAAAAAATTGTAGTGTTTTATTCACAGCATTATCATGTTACAGCACTCCAGTGACGCTGTGACGCTTAAATCTGTCTTGCTTCTAGATAGATAGATAGATAGATGATAGATAGATAAATAGATAGGAGATAGATAGATAGGAGATAGATAGATAGATAGATAAATGTCCAGTATGAAGTGCACTCTATTCAGACCTGTGCAAGAAGTGGTAATCTGAGAGATAAGTTGGTTAAATCGGATTTACAAAGGAAAGAGAAAACAGGACAGGGATTCCTTACGGTAAAAAATAAGGGGTCATTTCCATGTAGACAGTGCATTACTTGTACCTATATGCACAAAGGTAATGAATTTGTACATCCACATACAAATAAAAAATATGATATTAAGTTTTATCTAACCTGTACGTCCAAATGGATAATTTATGTTCTCTGGTGCCCATGCCAGTTACTGTATGTGGGTGAGACCACTTGCGAGATGCGTACCCGTCTTAATCAGCACCGATATTCCATCAGACAGAGGAGAGAAGACCTCCCTGTCTCGAAACACTTCACTGAATTGAAACACAGTGAGAGGGATTTAAGATTTATGATCATAGATCACATTCCCCCATTGTCTAGGGGAGGGGATCGTGTGACCGCCTTAAAAAAAAGGGAATTACTATGGATTTTTCGGTTGGATACCTTACAACCAAAGGGCCTTAATGTGGAATTTAAAATCAATACGTATATGTATAAATAAAAATAAAAATATTTTTTTTGGGGGGTGATTTGTCCTGAGCGTACCCCAACATGATGGTCATGTACCTTGATAACTTTGAGTAATCACATTCTTTCTCTCTTAATTTTTCTAGAATGATCAAGACTGCGCGTGAGGAGTCCACCACAACCCACTGCTAACCGGTCATTGCAGGATGGGGTTAATTTCAACTATGGGGTTAGTACACTGACATAGGACTTTTCACAACTTACTATTGGGTTTGGGCAGGTATGGGGATCTCCCACTCTGTTTGCAGGGCGGTTGAGATACCCAAGTACACTTTCGCTTTAGCGCTGTGTGTGAACACGGAGCTAGAGCGTCTGGCCGGATAACCTGAAGTTTGATGGATGGAGTTCCGTATAGTGATAGTCCGTTTTGATTTGCTAGTTGTACGTATTTTGGCCCCTGCTCCTTGAAGAACACAGATGTACTACTGAGTTTTTGCATGATCGTACAATAAAATATTTATCTACTGAGATTGGAGCTACAGAAGCGAGCCCCCACAGGTCCTCCCATGTATCCACCCACAGGGATGGGCAGAGTGAGAGTCTGCACACACCTGCATCGAGAGGTTGTTTTACACCAGGGGGATGACGTCCTGTAATGAAGGCATGTGAATGAAGAACCAATAGCAGTGGAGAGTGGTGGCTCACTCCGCCCAGCAAACTACATATTATGTATATTTTAAACACAGCACTTTTTTCACTATGATTTTGTGTTATGTATATATAAATGCACAAGGAATTGTATACCGATGTACACTCTGTCCTTTTTTGGACCCTATATTGTGAATGATTTCACCTTTACTATGACGTCACATTGATTGACAATCAACTGCAGCTGACTTCACGTGTGTATAAAATGGATGTGTTACTCACTTTGTTTATGCTTGAGAAAGGTCTCGAGAAGAGACAGAAACGTTGCATGGAATTTTCTACTGAAATGGAATAAACACAATTTTGGATTTTTTCACCACATGGTTGTGCTGCGGAATTCTTTGATTAGATAGATAGATAGATAGATAGATAGATAGATAGATAGATAGATAGATAGATAGATAGATAATATATAGGAGATAGATAGATAATAGATAGATAGATGATAGATAGGAGATAGATAGATAGATAGATGATAGATAGGAGATAGATAGATAGATAGATAGATAGATAGATAGATAGATAGATAGATCATAGATAGATAGATAGATAGAAGTCCAAATATACCGCAGCACACCACAACTACGGTGAAAAAGTGATTTATTCGCCCATGAAAAACAATGCAACGTTTCAGCTCTGGCAATATGAGCCTTTTCCAAGCAGTCTTGAAAGCACTGCTTGAAAAAGGCTCATATTGCTTGAGCTGAAACGTTGCATTGTTTTTCATGGGCAAATTAATCCCTTTTCACCGTATTTGTGGAGTGCTGCGATATCTTTGGACTTATATCGGATACACCTTGGAATCAGGTGTTACTGCTGGCACCCCTGCACCCTTCTTATGTGGAGTGCCGCTATTTTTTTTCTTGAATATAGATAGATAGAACTCCTATCTATCATATGAGATATATAATAGATAGATAGATAGATAGATAGATAGATAGATAGATAGATAGATATCATGTGATTATATTGTGTTGTCATAATTTATAAAGGAACATTATTATCTTTAGAAAGGAAGTTAAAATAATGTACCTGCCTATTATTTCCGGACGCTGTCCACCGAACAGCGTCTGGAAATAATAGCTGTTCACACAATGTAATATCAGATACAAACTAAGGATAAGAGCGTTGCTGTTTTTAGAAGAGAACAGCCATGTTTCCCATATCTTGAATGAAGGTAAATTTGTAGTGTCCCACCACGGGTGTTTCCTTTGTCACACCTGTCGCAAAAACCTCTTACTCAAAGTAAAAGTTGTGATTTATTAATTTCACCACAAGATGTCAGTGTTTTGTATGTAAGCTCTTATCTACTCCACAGCTGAAGTAAGCAAAGGGTTGGTGTTCTTATTGTACCACATGGTCTGTGCTGTCCTATAGGAGATACTTTCTCTTCCTCTACCTATGCCTGCTCTCCACACACACACACACACACACACACACAGCCCCTGGGGAAGTAGTTAGTAAGCCCTGTGTGGACAGGAAGTCTAGTTCAGTCTAGTCTAGACAGTGGGTTGGTAACACACAGGTGCATGAAGTAGCCAGAGAAACTCAGTTTCTCCAGTCTATCCACTATTCCTATTATGCAGTGCTAGACACTACAATGAGTCAGGAATGAACCCAGCCCACACTAAGAACAACTCTACAAAGTGCAGGGCAGTATCCTACAACACAGAGGAACTAGCCTGGATAGAACAAAGCTACCAGAAGGTCTACGTATTCTATTTTGCAGTGCAGATGACAGCGGGACACGCTCGGACACTTAGCTTCACCCAGGTAACCACGACTGGGGCTTGTGTCCCCCTATTAGGATGAGTAACTCGACAATGTCCAGGTGGGTCAATTGCTACTGTGACAGGAGCCCAAGGGACCCATCACAACCCGGCAGGTCACCGACCATTGGGGAACAGTACAAACCTGCCATATATTTAAAGCAGGTACCAACATCACACCTGTGTGCTGAACTAGCACTGGCGTCACATATTCACACTGGCGAGGAATTTTAGGCTGAATCCGCACTTAAAGGGGTTATCCAGTGCTACAAAAACATGGCCACTTTCTTTCAGAGACAACACGACTCTTGTCTCCAGTTCAGGTGCGGTTTGCAATTAAGCTCCATTCACTTCAATGGAACTGAGCAGCAAAACCCCGTCCAAGCTGGAGACAAGAGTGTTGCTGTCTCTGCAAGAAAGTGGCCGTGTTTTTGTAGCGCTGGATAACCCCTTAAATTTTGCGCATGTTCCGCTTAAAATTCCGCCTGTAAAATATGTACAGAGCAATGTCTATTGTCTTCAATGGGATTTCCCTTCTGTTGTTTACACGGCGGAATTTACGCGTGGAATGTTCCGCCACAGATCCGCTTTTAGCCCAAAGATTTGACATGTCAATTCTTTGGGCGGATTCCACTACAGAAATACCATAGAAGTCACTGGGGCTTTGAATTTGCACTTTCCGCTGAAATTCTGAATCTAGTCAGCCAGAGCTGAGGAATCTTAAAGCAGAAAACTTTCCTCTTCAGTTTCTCGCCAATTCCACAGTGTGAACATACCCTAACTCCTTTAAAGGGAACCTGTCACCCCACGTGCCAGGGCAGAGCCCAGCTGAACCCCCAGTACAGACCCATATACTTACCGCTTCCGCGAAGTCCCGCTCCTGGACCCGGTCCCGCCGCCGGGGAATCTCCGTCTGAAGTTACACGCAGACCAGAGATGAGTCCGACGGCCATAGAGAATGATGACTCCAGTCATTCTCTATGGACAATGGACTCATCTCTGGTGAGCGCACGCGCGGCTTCAGACGGGGATTTCTCGGCGGCAGGACCGGGTCCTGGAGCAGGACTTTGCGGAAGCGGTAAGTATATGGGTCTGTACCGGGGGGGTCACCTGGGCTCTGCCCCGGCACTGGGAGTGACAGGTTCTCTTTAAATAAATTACCAGACACAGTCCATGGAAAGGAGTGGCGCTGTCCTAAAACCAGTGGCTTTTGTAGCAATCCAATTTTGAGCATTTTAAAGTCTACCTGAGACTTTGCATCGCTGTAAACATCAATGTCAGCCCTCGTAGTCTATCCCTCTAGTCGCCGACTATAGCTGCATGACTTAGGTGGCATTTCCAAGCCCCGCAGGATCCGTGTTGTACAAATAAATATTAGTCCTAATAATTTGTCCTGATGAAATGCAGACATGTATCCGCCTTGTGCCAAGTGAGCAAAATAAAACAATTAAACGCGGCTGGCGAGTTAATTGTGTATTTAAGAGACGCAAGTAGAACGGCCGCGTAGAAAACACACACAGATGATATGATTTCCCCTCAATAACTCCCGAGACGGACATAAAGTCTCGCTCTACCAGCAATTAATCTTATTTAAATGAGTCTTTTTGGGACCTTTCTACAACATTTGCTTTGTGAGCCAAGGGTTTATGCAACCTCAGGGTACGGAGATTTATAAAGAGTGAGATTTATTAAGAGTTCGAATTAAACGTGCAAAAAGCCAGGTTCTCTCATTACAATGTGTTATTCACAGGTAACCTGCTGCTCTGCCAGACTACAACTCCCATCAGGACTGGCAGGGCATACTGGTAGCTGGAGCATCACAGATTGCTGATCACTGTCCTATTGTACTGTGTGTATACAAAGCATTATTATTATTATTATTATTATTATTATTATTATTATTATTATTATTATATACATTGAATACATTGGCCATTGAGTATATAAACATTACAATCTCTGCTGATCTCTTCTTGAGTCTTCCTCTAAGGGTCACCTTTGCAAGATGTTTCTTCTCTTGTTACCACTTGACTAACATGCCCCCCTCCCAAACAGAGAGGTTCTCCAGCAGTGTGCATTATACAGTTTGGTGTTTCTGATTCCATATCATAAAACATACCTTATATACCACAGAACACCATAATACAGACTTAGCTGCTGCAGAACCTCATTACATACCTTAGTTTCTCCAGAGTACACACCTCAGCTGCTGAAAACACCTCGGCTGCTGCAGAGCATCATAATTCGCACCTCATCTAGAAGAGATAATCATAATACACACCTCAGCTGCTTAAATATTTAGCACACACTTCAGCTGCTGCAGAGCATCATAATACATACCTAAGCGGCTGCAGGACATTATAGGATATACCTCAGCTGCTGCAGAACTTCATAACATATACCTCAGGTGCTGCAGGACATTATAATACACACCTCAGCTGCTGCAGGACATTATAATACACACCTCAGCTGCTGCAGGACATCATAATATATACCTCAGCTGCTGCAGAACAACACAATATATACCTCCGCTGCTGTAGAACATAATAATATATATTCCAACATAAATTTTCTTGAAGTCCACAGCTCCTTAAAACTTGTAAACTTTATTTGAGATACATTAAAATTCCACACGGTTAAAAAGCGCCGACGCGTTGCGGAGGAGCACCTCCTTAATCATGGCAGGAGTAAAGTGTACAGCTTGTAGCTTTATATTGTGAAATGTACCTCCCCCAATAGAACACTCCCACATCGTGGGTTCAGGTTCATTGGGAAACCACATGATTCACATCACAAAAGGGTGAAAAAACCCGATACAGACTAACTTGCTGCACTCTAATAAATGAAAAATAAATCAGTTTTTAAGTTCATTCCTTGGGGATATCTCGTGGCTAGGTTGAGGATCCAGAACGCCTCCCTTTTTCTTAGGAGGTGCGTCCAGTCTCCCCCCCTTCGGGGTTTGTATACCTTTTCGATAACACTGATGTTAAGGCTATTGACATTACCTCCGTGTATTTCCCTAAAGTGTTTGGAGAGTCCCGACATGGACTTTTTCCCAAAACCTGGGTGTGATGTGTCACGAATGTCACTTAAGTGTTCCCCTATGCGGGTTTTAAGTTTTCTAATGGTGGACCCAACGTATTGTTTGTTGCATGACCGTACAATTACCTAGATATACTGTATGTGTGGTTTCGCAATTTATGAAATTTTTTATCTTAAAGGTACAACCTGTTACATAGGAATTGAATGTACTTTGTTTTTTAGCATGTGGGCACACTGGACATCTTGGTAGTGCACATTTATAGAAACCCTCTGTCCTTAACCAGTGTGATTGTGTGCCTATATTATTGGCTTTTCTCAATACACTGGGCGAAAGGAGGTTGCCAATAGTAATCCCTCTTCTAGCTACATATCGCACTCCAGCTGTGAGTATGTGTTCACACTTATTATCTTGGAACAATATTGGTAAATATTTTTGCATTATTTTTCGTATCTCTCTAAACTGTGGGCTGTATGGAGTTGAGAAAGTTAATGGACTGGATATTGCGGAGTGTTTATGATTATTAATTGGGTATTTCTTTCTATATTCAAGGTGATGGGTTCTATCCTTTGTTTCTGCTATATTTCTGGCTCTGTCTATGTGGTATTGCTTATACCTCAGCTGCTGCAGGACATCATAATACACACCTCAGCTGCTGCAGAACATCATAACATATACCTCAGCTGCTGCAGAACATCATAACATATACCTCAGCTGCTGCAGAACATCATAACATATACCTCAGCTGCTGCAGAATATAATACATACCTCAGCTGCTGCAGAGTATAATAATACATACCTCAGCTGCTGCAGAACATGATAATACACACCTCAGCTGCTGCAGAGTATAATACATACCTCAGCTGCTGCAGAGTATAATAATACATACCTCAGCTGCTGCAGAATATAATACATACCTCAGCTGCTGCAGAGTATAATACATACCTCAGCTGCTGCAGAGTATAATAATACATACCTCAGCTGCTGCAGAATATAATACATACCTCAGCTGCTGCAGAGTATAATAATACATACCTCAGCTGCTGCAGAGTATAATAATACATACCTCAGCTGCTGCAGAACATGATAATACATACCTCAGCTGCTGCAGAGTATAATAATACACCCCATAGCTGCTGCAGAACATGATAATACACACCTCAGCTGCTGCAGAATATAATACATACCTCAGCTGCTGCAGAGTATAATAATACACCCCTCAGCTGCTGCAGAATAGAATACACACCTCAGTTGCTGCAGAATATAATACATACCTCAGCTGCTGCAGAACATCATAATACATAACTCAGCATCAGCAGAACATGATAATATACCTCAGATACTGCAGAATATAATACTACACACTAGAGATGAGCGAATACGATTCAATCGAGTAGGTATTCGATCGAATATTGCGGTATTCGAAAGATTTGAATTCAATCGAGCAGTGTGGCGAATACGCGGGAAACATTCGAAAGCCCTCCCATCACAGTTGGCACTTTTGATCCAATGACCATGCAGGGAGGCCGTGAGGGACCCTGGGAGTACGCACGCAACGCAAAAACAGCGTCTACCCTCATTGGATGGCTGAACCACATGACCTTGAATCTTAAATACTTGGCTCCCGCCTCTCGACGGCAGATACGCTTTCAACCTAGCCAGGGAAAGATCTTGGAGCAGGGAGAGATAGTTTTTAGTAGCGTTTTGGTTAGGCAGGCTTATTACAGAACCCAAAAGTCCTTTTCAGGGCTAAGATCCAGCAAAAAAGTCATCTCTGAATCTAAAGCACTTCTCAGTGCTATGACATAGACGATAACAACAACAGCAGCAGCGGTTGTATTCATTCCAGTACCCTGTGTGTACAAGTGACTTATAGTGTCCCTGGTTTAGCCCACTAAGGGCATGTTAACATTATACATACTGTTCCAGTAGCCCACTAAGGGCACCTGATATATACTGGTCCAGTAGCCCACTAAGGGCACCTGATATATACTGGTCCAGTAGCCCACTAAGGGCACCTGATATATACTGGTCCAGTAGCCCACTAAGGGCACCTGATATATACTGTTCTAGTAGCCCAGAAAAAGGCACGTCATACATACTGTTCCAGTAGCCCAGTAAAAGGCACATGATACATATTGTTTCAGTAGCCCAGAAAAGGCACGTCATACATACTGTTCCAGTAACGTTCGTACAGCATGATGCGTGATACGCACGAATAACATGACGCTCTACAGGCGCACATTAGAATTATATATGTAACGCTGGGAAAGAAATATGAACGAAATGTGTGAACATTGCCGTAAAGCGTTCGCAAATATTTTTCCTTCGCAACTGCGGAGAGTGGCATTATACTGCGATTTTGGGGTGTTGGGTGTTGCACCCAGGCATGCTCCCCCAAATGTCCCAGTGTCATTCCGGAGGTGTTCGCATCATGTAGGTTTCATGGGGGACTTGGTGACCTTCAAGTGGTCGAATTTTGATTTCCAAGTGCCAAAATTTTTTTCCTATACAATATAATGGGATCGAATATTCGTTCGAATAGTCGAATCTCAGTGCCTATTCGATTCGAATTCTCGAAAGTGGAATATTTCACTACTCGCTCATTTCTACTACACACCTCAGCTGCAGCAGAACATGATAATAAACCTCAGATGCTGCAGAACCTCATAATACACACCTCAGCTGTAGCAGACTATGATAATACACACCCAGCTGCTGCAGAACATCATAATACATCTATCTGCTGTAGATAATCAGGATACAAACCTTGACTACTACAGTACCTAAAACACAAGGTTGGCAACCATCATAATACACACCTCCAGTACTGCATGTCTTTTTTAGCAATCGATTTTGCATAGGCAGCTTCCCTTATTTAAAAAAGAGGGTCTGCAGCAGCAGAGTGTCCAACAAAACCAATTTAGCCAGGATAATCTGGACCACAAAGGGTTGGAATTTCTGCAAACCCCACCCTAGGGTAGGCAGTCTGTAAATGCCCTCACCCCAAAGGGACCATGGAGTAGAGTTCAGAGGGTTCTCGTTTACAGTTTCTTGTTCATAATTTTTTAAAATAATGTCCGTCATTTCACTTTTTGGCTGCCTGGCATTACAATGATGGCTGCTGATACATTATTCTAGTTTAAACGGACTAATTGACCTTTGTCTTTAATTTAAATTTTTTATTAGTTTTTTAATAGTAAAAAAAAAAAGTCTGGTGTTTGCAAAAGCCGTTTGAAAATAATTTTCATGATCATAATTTTGATGTCCGTGCAGACAATGTCCGTTATTTAATACACTGTGTGAATTGGGGGTCTGTCATTTCATTGACTTCAATATATTCCACTGTGGTCAATTAAAATGCGTCAATAACGGAAGTCATTTTTAAAAAGCAAAAAGTGGATGCCTTGTCACTTTTTTTTTTTACTTAGTTTGAGCATAGCCATAGAGCAACAGCAGGGAACCAGTGGCAACAGCAGGGAACCAGTGGCAACAGCAGAGAACCAGTGGCAACAGCAGGGAACCAGTGGCAACAGCAGATAACCATTGGCAACAGCAGAGAACCAGTGGCAACAGCAGAGAACCAGTGGCAACAGCAGGGAACCAGTGGCAACAGCAGGGAACCAGTGGCAACAGCAGAGAACCAGTGGCAGCAGCAGAGAACCAGTGGCAGCAGCAGAGAACCAGTGAGATGCTCACCATTTGCTGTCTTCTGCTGGTTGGATATGTCCAGTAGGGGGAACCCTTTACCCAATCAGCAGAGGATGGGGGGAGTTAAATTTTGGGAGAAAAAGGCTGAAAACTGGACACCCCCTACAACTGAGAAAAATATTGGCCATAATAATATTTGCAATCTAAGGCTATGTTCACACACTGTATGAGACCGTCCGCTCCGTGACCCGGCCGGGTCACGTAACGGCCTGTCTCAGAAAAGATCATCCTGGCTGGTACTGCAGTACTGGTTGGATGATGCGTACGTGCGGCTCCGGACGCATGCTCCATTGTGTGCAGTGGAGAGTTCTGATGTGAGCGCGCACGGATGTGCCCGCATAGGCACTCAGCAGCGCTAAAGAGCCGCTCTCCACTACACACAATGGAGCATGCGTCCAGAGCCGCATGCTCCATAAAGTGCACTGACAGGGTTTTCAGGGTATACACTCCGGCCGGGATTCCCTCAGCCTGCAGCACAATGTAAGTATTGTAGAAATCACGGCCGTTGTAACAACGTTGTGTGAACATAGCCTAAATGTAAATTTAGGACCTTTACTATGAGGTTTATTATCTGAGTGTACTTGTGATGGTTTCCTAGGGTGTAGTGTTACTTTCTAATACAAGGAACGTGCTCCAAGTTGATAGGAATTCGATACATAACAAACAGTGTTTTTTTCCCCCCATTAGAAGTGGTTTCTTTAACTTTCAGGGATAATTTTCATTTTGGCCCGGATACTGTTTGCAAATATTAAGAGAAGTCCTGAACTGCATTCTGTATGGGGGAACCTGCTGGGACACGCAGGAGGCATACGAGGGCTCCCGACTCTGTGTAGCAAACATGTCATGCTTTTGAACAACAACAAAGACAGGGATAATATCATCACTGCCGAACAAAAGCCAGAATGAAAACCCGCGACATCGCTATTCCGAGAACACTTTGACAGCTTTAAAGCGGGCGTACTAAGCCGCCGAGATTCCATATATTTGCCATGGCCGCATACCTCAAACCGAAGAGAGCAAATGTTTGTTTCAGGTACTATTAATAATTTATATTTTGGTATTATTTTTTTTTAGTAAGGAAAAATATACCCCAAATCCAGGTATCAAAATTAAAGATTGTAGTGGAAGATGACAAATCCTCCAAATGAGGTTGTGTTTGGGCTCCACTCATCAATGTAGGTTTAAAGGGGTACTCCAGCGAAAATCTTTTTTTTATTTTTTTTTTCAAATCATCTGGCTTCAGATAGTTATATAGATTTGTAATTTACTTCTATTTAAAAACCTCTAGTCTTCCAGTACTTATCAGCTGCTTTATGTCCTGCAGGAAGTGGTGTATTCTTTCCAGTCTGACACTGTGCTCTCTGGTGCCATCCCTGTCTGTGACAGGAATTATTCAGAGCAGTAGCAAATCCCCATAGTAAACCTCTCCTACTCTGGACAATTCCTTTCTCGGACACAGGTGGCAGCAGAGAGCACTGTGTCAGGCTGAAAAGTCCTGCAGGACACACAGCAGCTGATAAGTACTGAAGGACTTGAGGTTTTTAAATAAAAGTAATTTACAAATCTATATAACTATCTGACACCAGTTGATTTGAAAGAAAAAGGTTTTCGCCGGAGAACCCCTTTAACACATTGTCCTAACTCCACCATGGCAGACTCAAGATAGTGTCTATATAAAAGAAAGGTTTGGGTTGGGATAGAGAAAACAGACACTGATAGGAACAAGTAGGAACAGCTGAAGGGGCAGTGATGCGGCTCTTTATCAATGAAACGTGAGTACAGTACTGAAATATACAGTATATATGAGCTTCATCCTTAAAGGGGTACTCTTTTTTTAATCAACTGGTGTCAGTAAGTTATACAGATAAATTACTTCTATCTATTCATATCAAGTCATCCCATACTTATCAGCTGCTGTATGTCCTGCAGGAAGTGATATATTCTTTCCAGTCTGACACAGTGATATCTACTGCCACCTCTGTCCATGTCAGGAACTGTCCAGAGCAGGAGAGGTTTTCTATAAAGATTTGCTGCTGCTCTGGACAGTTCATGTCTCGGACAGAGGTGGCAGCAGAGAGCACTGTGCCAGACTAAAAAAAAAAACAATACACCAATTCCTGCAGGACATACAGCAGCTCATAAGTACTGGAATGATTGATATTTTTAAAATAGAAATTATTTTTCAAAACTATATAACTTTCTGATACCAATTGATTTTAAAACATTTTTCCCTCTGGAGTACTCCTTTAAGGAGTTGTTAGGGAAAAGGTAAAAACTGTCACTTATACAGTATCAGCCATAACACCTCCCATCAAATATCTCTGATTGTTAGACATTTGCTGTCTTTTTCCCAATTCTTCCAGATCAACTTGAGGTTCTTCTTCCTGAATAAGACAATATCATGTTCTTCTGCGTTGTCTGCCTGGTACTTGTTGTACTACTCCTAGTTCTGACTTCTGGCTATCTAGGACTACCTTTCTGGTTATCCTCTATTTTGTTGTAGTCTGACTGGTCTCCTGCTATGGATCCCAGGCTGTCTCTGCCACCTGTACTACTGCCTCTAAGGCCGGTATTACACGGAACGATTATCGTTCGAAAAATCGTTAAATCGTTCGGATTAGAACGATAACCATTTCGTGTAATAGCAGGCAACGATTAAACGACCAACGAGAAATCGTTGATCGTTTAATAGGATCCGGACCTATTTTTATCGTTTGATCGTTCGCTCATCGTTCGCACATCGTTTGGTGGAATAAGAATTCACAGCTGAAACGTACGCAATAGCGACGACTAAACGACCGCAAAAACGATCATAAATAACGATCATCGTTTCGTGTACTTGGGCGAACGATTTCGGGTCGTTTGCCTTAGCGGTCGTTTAAGATCGTTTATCGTTAATCGTCGGAAAATTGCTTGGTGTAATAGTACCCTAATTTGTCACTTTCTGGGGACAATAACCTTGAAATCCTCCTCATACTTTCTTGAAAGTACAAGCTCAACGCTCAGCTATCTTCAGATGTCCCATATTGAGTGAATGGAGCCGAGACCAAGCATACATGCTGCTACTTCATTCAGTTGGGGAACAATTGACTTCCATTCTCGTGATCCATCGGGGTTCCAGCAGCCAGACTGCCTGGGATCAGCCAGTAATCCCTATTCTTTGTATATTTGGTAACTTTTAATCTTAGGATAACCCCTTTAAGAAGTGAAGATCAGGGAATTCCTTATGTTCTGCACTCCTCTCTAGCCATTCTAGAGTCATGAAAATGAGTGTAATCTAGAGGCGCTCCGAATATGTGACCTTCACAAAACTCAATATCAAATACAATGAACAATCTCCAAAAACACCACCTCTAGAAGAACACCACCTCTTCACCTAGACCAGATTTTCCATGATGGGTTTTCAAATCCATCATATAGTACGTACATTTGATGTCGGTAAGAGGACCCTAAAGAGACCATTTATGAGTGGTCATCTCCATTGCGTTTTACTGTACTTTAACCCCTTAAGGTCAAAGCCAATTTTCGTTTTTGCGCTTTTGCTTTTTCCACTTTCTGTTTAAAAGTCCATAGCGCTTGCTTTTTTTCACCTAGAGACTTATATGAGCTCTTATTTTTTGCGAAACCAATTGTACTTTGCAATGACAGGCTTTATTTTTCCATAAAATATGCTGCCAAACCGGGAAAAAATCATTTGCGCGGTCAAATTGAAAAAAAAAAAAAGGAATTTGTTTTGATTTCGGGGAGTTTTGCATTAACGCCATTCGCCCTATGGTAAAACTGACTTGCTATGCATGTTCCTCAAGTCGTTACGATTACAACGATATATAACATGTATAACTTTTATTGTATCTGATGGCTTGTAAAAAATTCAAACCATTGTTAACAAATATATGTTCCTTAAAATCGCTCCATTCCCAGACTTATAACGCTTTTATCCTTGGGTCTATGTGGCTGTGTGAGGTGTCATTTTTGCGCCATAATGTGTTTTTTCTATCGGCGACCAAAAATGGACTTTGGAAATTTTTTGCGCTGACGCCGTTTACCGTTAAAGATCAGGAATGTGATAATTTAATAGTTCGGACGATTACGTGCGCGGCGATACCAAATATGTTTATTTATTTGTTTCTTTTATTAATTTATATTTATAAAATGGGGAAAGGGGGGGTGATTTGGACTTTTATTAGTGGAGGGGATTTTTTTTATTAATAAAAACACTTTTTTTACATGAACTAGTAGTCCCCCTGGGGGACTTGTATATAGACAGCAAAGATCCATTTGATCGGTGATAGATTGCTTTGGCCTGCTGCAGGCCACAGCAATCTATTGCCAAGCCGGGATCAGCGTCATTGCGACGCTGAGGCCCGGCACGGGCAGAAAAATGGATCTCCCCCCCGCGATCGCATCTAGATCTCCCCCCCACTAGACACCAGGGATATCAAGTATAAAGCACTTCAGTGCAGCTGTCAGGTTTGACAGCTGCATTGAAGTGCTTAATTAGCCGGCGCGGCAACGGGACCCATGCCGGCTAATAGAGGCGCTCCCCGGCTGCAGATCACAGCCGGGAGCGGCGTTGTTCGGAGCGGGGTCCCGGTGGGACCCCCCTCTGAACTCCCCCTGCGGCACCATGAGGTGGGTCGCTAAGGGGTTAAAGGAGGGAAGAAATCTTCGGTCTTCGCTTATTAGCTGGAGAACATCTCTTCCTCTGGAGGACCCAAAAAATCCATGATCCATAGTAGAAAAACACAAACAACAGGCGCCTTGTACAGTTATTTAGATGCTGATCTGATAATTAATCTAATTTACAAAAGTGATTATTGTGCACTATAATCATTTTTCATATAACTTTTCTTGTACACTTTAACACTTAGCTAGTCAAAAACTAAAGTGAACAACCTACTTGTTAATTAATGTTGCCCCATTTGAACACAATTTGACCATAGCAGGCAATAGATTTATTTGGAGGGGTAACTGTAATATGGTCTCCCCCCCCCCCCCACCTACCTGTGGGATTTATAGTAAAGGTCATCTCATAAGGTAAAGAAGGACTGCTTGTGCATCGAGGGCTGGGTGTGACTGATACCTCTCAACTCCCTATAGTTGTACTTCAGGTACTAATCATAACAGTCTAAGGAGATGTACGTCTAACTTTTAAAGTATCACGTCCAGGTCCAGGGGCCTTATCGAGCCTTTTTCTTATATCCAATTCTATAACAGACTAGTGCATGCTAGAGTAATATACAAAATGATAGCTTTCCTGGAATCTCATCATCTCTGTACAGGAATATGACCCAGCTAAAAAGATGTCCATCCCTGCCCTTGAGAAATGCACCTGCAATTCCATGATGTTATTTAAAAGGGTATTCAATGAATCAACGTAAGAAGAATGATGCCTATAATAACGTCCTGGACATGTTATTCCTCCCCTCCCAGCCATCCAGCCTTTAGCCTCATTGTAGTGATTTATATACTGATCATTAAACATGCCGAATCTGGGTTTTATGAGCTGTATACTAAATGCCAAATGGTGAATAATCATGAAGCCTGTGAAGCTGTAGAATAAGATATTTAAAGGAACAGTCCACATAAAACTGATACTTTGTATTATTTCTACAAAAAGTATCTGCGTGGGCGGGGCATGTGCCTGAGAGTTAAAGATCACTAAAGGCTCCACCCTTGCAGGTCTTCCACTATATTAATTCAGATTTCCACTAATTATATGCAGCTGTTCTCCCCAAAATGTGTGTTATCATGGGAGAGTCAGGAGGCACAGGTGATCTCACTTCAGTGGGTTTGACTTACAAATTTGTTATATGTATGGCCAGTGTAAAGTGATGCTGTCGCCTGCCTTACTCTATGTGCTTAGATGCTGCCCATTTGATATATACCCATAAAAAACTTTTCCGTGTCTTCTTTCTGCTCTAAAATCACTTCATTTCATTGGTGGACAAAGTCACCTAGGCGGAGCTTCACAGCAGTTGGGCACTCTCCCCAGCCAGCAGATGGGGCCCAACTGCCATGAAGCCCCGCCTAGGTGACTCTGTTAACCAATGTAATAAAGCGAGAGAAAGAGGGGGTGACAGTATCACTTTAAGGGCCCATTCACACTATGGAATTGGCGCCAAGATTCCAGGCGGAACCCCCCGCACTGACTCAACACCGAATCCTGCCTTCTATCTCTTTAAATGGGAGGGTTTGTATGCCTCCGCTCAAAGGATTAACATGTCAATTCTTTGAGCGGAGAGGTGTGGAGAGTGGAGGTGTGCAAGTCCTCCCATTCGAAAAGATACAAGGCAGGTCACTGGCTGGGTGGCATTTTCAAGCTGGGTTGTGACGTCGCAGGACTGGGCAATACAAGAGACCAATGTGTGACCAGGTGGTGCTGTGCTGAGGGGGGCAGGTAAGTATCACTTGACTATTATGTTAACAACCCTCTCTGCCCTCCATGTTTTATTACTCTTGCCCAGAGTTTTCCTTAAAGTCTTGATGGACCCCCAATATTACTTCAATAAATCTTTATATTTTAATTCACAAGGTGCTGTTGATACCAGACTATGACATCATATTTGCCCTGGATTTGACCTGCAAAAGCAAATTTATAACGCACAGGAACTAATTGTGAATGACATCCATTTCTCTTAATGAAAAAGCGACACCGTACCTTTCCATTCAATAAGAAGCTCGAATAGTGGGATAGTATCTCATGGAAACATTTTTATTTTGAAGGCAACATAGCTGTGGTCTTAAACATATAGACATTTCAGTCAAAATATTCAGCTTTCCCCGCCAAGAGAAGAACACGAAAATTGAAAATGTGGCGAAGATAGAATAATTTTTCCTCTAATGGTCCCGTTCTTCAGATCTTACCTAGTTTTCCTACAGAAGCGTGAAATTCCATACATGTAATTACATAAGTGCACCGCAAGTATGTATGTCTACAGCCCCATGCTAGCGTCACCAGATCTCCTCAGCTGGATTCACTCTAATGATTATTGTCTCCACTATTTTCACTGGTATGTTTCGTCTCGATATATAGAATTTATGATAGTCTGACGTTCTTTGAAGTCTATGAGAACATTTGGTGGTATTCGGCCAAACAGAAGGTCCTTCAATTGTAGGCCTATTATTAGATCTTGGGTTGTGAAGCCAACGGGAGTCAATCTCTTTAACGGCAAAGCCTGGTTGAAGACCCCAAGAAGAAACTCTGCACTAGTTCTTGTTCCTATGTTTTCCCTCAGACTTTAGAGACTTTGCACATTAAATCTCAGGCTCCCGGCAGATTGGAATATTCTACCCTGGACTAGGCCGACAGCAGACGCTGAGATAGATGACACCTGTTCCTCATAATCTCACTGATCCGACCTTGTAATTACTCTTTATTAATGGATCTCGTGCTGTCATTATATCCCTTAATTGAGTTCATTTTAGCAAGCCAATACAAGGGAATGTCTCACTTTTTCCATATAGAGGGGTTTACACTGCAAGCCCAGAATAACTTTGTCTGAGAACCTTAGGTTTCATCTTCGGCTTGGAGACAGTCGGATTGTGACTCTCTAGATTTGATTTGCTAAATATAGCATTGAAAGAATGACTGGACAAACAGTGCGAGAGCAGAAGTTAGTGGTAGATAGATATCATCAGCGTCCATATAGTAAAAGGTCATAGGAGGAAGGGGGGGGGGGGTAGTGAATGCTAAAAAAAAAAACTGATTGGATTGGGAATAAGGATGAAGAACCAGGTCTAGGTCGTCTTTGATATACTACAACCAAAGAAAACTCAGTCACAGTCATGACTGTCTGAGGGGAAGGAAGAAGACCTTTTAGACACTGAGTGACCAAAAAACTAGTCCCATGAGAGTTAATATTGCTTGAAGTGGTTGGTGTCAGATAGCTACCTCCTGTCCCGAAACAGAGCAAAGTTTATCTGTTGTCAGTTTTCAGGGTAGCAAGCAGCTATCTGACAGCAAACATTGCTAACCATAAGGGTCCTATTACATGGACCGACTACGGCCCGATCATTTTAGTAAACGAGTGCCGATCTGCTAGATCGGCGCTCGTTTGGTGGACCTATTAGACGGCCCGATAATCGGGCAATAAGGGCTGCCCGGACATCGTTAGCGATGTCCATGAAGCCCTTGCCCAAACACCTGATACCTTATCTCTCCCCGCTTCTCTCCTGTGCACTGTAGCTTCCCGGTCCCGGCGGCAGCAGCGTCTGGGTGGCCTGTCACATCCTATGATTAGCCTTCGACCTGCCATTGGTATTACATGAAGCGATGCACAGTCGGCGCCCAATGATTTTATGTCAAAACCTAAACCAACGATCAGCCGATGATCGTTTCATTGGCTGATTTTTGTCTCTATTACACGGAGTGATAGCCGAATCAGACTGATTCGGTTGATTATTGCTCGTGTAATAGGGCCCGAACTCTCATAGGGCTAGTTTAGTGGCCACTCATTATCCAGGGGTTTTTCGTCCTCCCTCTATCAGCACAGGGTGGTGAATTAGAATGAAGGTCTAAAGCTGTGTGACACACTCTGGAAGGACACCTAAACATTTGGTCACTGATTCTAGATTGCCTTTCATATTATAATCTGCACACCATGGGGGCAACAATGTACCGTAAGATGGGAAAAGAAAGAATGTGTGTTATACTAAAGCAGGGAATGAAAAGAGGGAAAAAGGAAAACAAAAAAGGGAGGAGACCATTGGGGTCCAAGATGGCGATGGGCAGAGGGTCCAAAACATCGCTACAGGAAGTAGGGCCTACCCAAGTATTGAAGAAATAAGAGTGAAAAGAGGATATGCCAAGGTTGCACGACCAAGTATCGGGTAACTAGTCAAGGTTCTGTAGGTGGAAGAGGACTGAAAGGCTACCCAATGGTACCAGGGAGAGTTATAACAGTCTATTGTTAAGGCCAACAATTCCTTCATAGATTTCAGAGTCCTCCATTGCCGTCAGCTTTTTCTTGTCCTAAAATCTAAAGGCACAGTAGATGTATCCAAGAATTGGGAGTTTACAAGTGAAAATTACATAGAATTACTGCACATAGGGTTCAGCAGGCAGCACAGCAGGGTAGAATATGGTTAATATGTTTCAGTATTATGGGGGCATTCTGCAATATAATGTGACTGATCACTATATGGCAATACTATGGGGACAGTCTCTCTATGGTATACTATATAAGCGGTATGTGGTAATACTATGGAAACAGTCTTCAACATAATACTATACTATGCACTATACATCATGACTATGACTTATGTAATTTATGACTACTATTTGGCAGTACCATAGGGACAATCTGCATTATAGCATACATGTATAGGCACTACATGGCAATAGAAACTGGATAAGCACTATGTGGTGGTACTAGGGAAACAGTCGGACACATATTATGGTACACTGTATATCATACAATTTATGACCACTATATGGTAGTACCATGAGGACAACATGCAATATAGTACAAATGTATGGGTACTATGTGGCAATACTACTAGGACAATACTGAACATGTGTGGCAATACTATAGAATCAGTCCACAACATGGTACGGGACATTGTACGCGGTATACTATATGGCTTTCATTTCGCAGTACTATAGAAACAGTCTGGAATATGGTACAATATATTGGCACTATATACAGTATCATAAGGACAGTCTCCTTAATGTAAAAACTCTATAGGCAGCAATAGTATAGGAAAAATACCCAATATGGTACAACTGTATGGGTACTACTAGTAATAATATACGATTACTACTGGTATAACTGTATTATTTGGACATACTGTAGACACCAACTGCAACGTGGCATCCCTGTTTGGCTGCTACTATGTCATCATTGCTATGTGGCACAATTGCTGTGAAGGCAGTGATTGCTTGGTGACACTGTTGTAAAACACTACTAACGCTATGATGATACATCCCTGCCTTCCCATAATATAAACGTCAGACCTCTCATACTTATCCATGACATAGTCGGGATCTATATTTTCAGGACTCACGAATGATTGACTCCAACTAGTAATGCTGAGGCTTTACAAGGAGAGAACGCTTGTAAAATGCTTCTCCCCCAGCCTGATACACGCACCATAATAAAGTCATTGTCCATTATTACATCTCTTTAGAACAATGAGCAGCCGCTGTGATAGGTTTATGGCAGGATATTAACAAACTCACTTTTCCTCCTTATGACTAAGGCATTGAATGGCTTCTCCTTGTAATTACACCTAATATTACCTACCGGGGTCCCGGGTGGTAGTGACTATTGTGAACCGCCATAAAATGCATGACCTGCTGGGTATGCAGGAACTGATGCCATTTGTGTCCTGATCATTTTAGCTATAGGAGCACAATTGTTTGAGATCTATTATATAGAATATAGGATCTGATGCCATATGGAACCCACAGCCTGGTGCAGGTCACCACCTAGACCCTGCATAGTTACATATATAGGTTTATCAATGATCTGAAAACTCATTGGCGCCAATGTTGGCCACAATTTGTAAGTCTGTTCAGGACTATAGTGATAGAGAAGTGGTCTCCAACCTGGGGCTCTCCAACTGTTGCAAAACTACAACTTCCAGCATGCCCTGAAAGGGCAACACTTTGAAGGCCATAGGTTGGGGACCACTGCTACAGAGAGGTAGTATTCACACCTGGGCCTTTATGACCAAAGAGGACCAAATGGCAGTATTATCATGGTAGCTGGTGGGGCTGTTACACTTCGATATACCTAGAACTGTAACTTCACAAAGATTTAAAAAAAAAAAAAAAATCTGTAGAAAAAAGGCTCTGCCCAATCTATCACGCAGGCTGCAACTCATACCTTTTGAAGTGATTGCTGCTGAACTGCAATATCAGGCACAGTCCTTGGACAGATGTGGTGCTCTTTCTGTAAGAATGAAAAAATGGTATTAATTATTGTACTTGATAAATATATATATATATATATATATATATATATATATATATATATATAGTATTTTCCTGCATATAAGACTACTTTTTAACCCAGGAAAATCTTCTTATACGCTAGGTGTCTTCTCATAGGGCAGGTGCTGAAAAACTTTTGAGCCGGACTGGAGAATCTGCAGTCGACGCATACAGTGGGGGGAGCTCAAAACTGTCTGCATCCCCGCTGTATGAAAGGCAGAGCAAGCTGCAGGCATCCAAGGTATGGGAAAAATAGAGATGATACAGTGGCACTGTGCCGAGAAAAAAACACCTCTTTCACCCATCTGGCCGTCCTTGTATCCTACCGGTATTACTGTACCTCCTTCTCTGCCTCTCAGATCTCACTGCCGTCTGATGTTTTTTATTAATTTTTATATGGTGTGCGTTGGAAGAGGGGTAGTCTTATACGGCAAGTATATTCCAAACTCTATATTTTAGCTGGAAAAGTTGGGGCCCTCTTATACGTCTAGTCGTCTTATATAGGTACATAATATTTATTTAAAAACAATATTTACTTGATAATAATAGTGACATTAAAATGAAACACTGACACTATAAAGAAAATATCAAAACATAGAAAACAAAACCTTACACAACTGCATCATTATAAAAAAAAAAATAAAAGTAAATATATATATATATATATATATATATATATATATATATATATATATGTACCCATGTAATATCATGCTCTTTATAATGATAGTATCATTGAAATCAAATGCTAACCTACATGACTCTATAGAAAAAAAATGTACATCAAAATCATGAAAAAAAGCAAGTGCACCCTTAGGGTCCTATTCCATGGGCCGAGGAGGGCCCGATCAACGATGTAAACGAGCGGCGATCTGCTAGATCGCTGCTCGTTTACTGGGCCTATTCCACGGCCCGAAGATCGTTGAGCGACGGCTGCAAGGATATTGTTACTGATGTCCTTGCAGCAGCAGTAATACATTACCTGCAGGTCTTCTCCGCGATGTCTTCATCCCAGGGTCCCGCGCGCTCTATCTTCTGAATGGCCGGTCAGCTGACAGGCCACACTCAGCCAATCACAGGCAGCGGTGGTCCCGGCCTGTGATTGGCTGAGCGCTCCGTCAGCTGACCGGCCATTCAGAAGATAGAGAGCGCGGAACCCTGGGATGAAGACAGCGCGGAGAAGCCCTGACAGGTAATGTATGATGCTGCTGCTGTCAAATCGTCGGTCGCCCGCCGCGCACCGCTATTCAACCGTAGCGATGCGCGGTGGGGGAACGATGATTTTAGGTCTGGCCCTAAATGAACGATCAGCCGATGACACAATCATCGGCTGATCGTTCTCTCTATTTCACCGAACGATAATCGTCTGAATCGGGCCAAATGGGGCCGATCCGGCCGATTATCGTCACTGTGGAATAGGGCCCTTAGGCTATGTTCACACAGTATTTGCGTCAATCTTTTGGTCAAAATTTATAATGGAAAAATTTGCCCAATTTCTCTGTTTTCAACCCACTCCTGATTTTGGCTGAAAAAACACCGACGGAAATACTCCGTGTGAACATAGCCTTAAGGTGTACTGCAAACTTATAACTTAAACAAGAAATGCTTAAACAAATTATTACTATTTTATTAATTATTTAATTATTTTTATTTTTTATATATAGTTAAAGGAAAATAAAAAAAATACCTTTGTATAATTTCTAGAATATTTTCTAGCAATTTATGTTTTTTTATTTATTTATTTTTTTTTTTTTCTCCCTATTAAACTTTTCAGTCCTTTCTCAATTTCCTGCTAGAAAGAACTTAGCCTCATGAAGGGGATGAGAATTACATTGCAGAGTTCAAAGCCCTGTGGTCCATTGGCCGGCAGATAAAGGGCCGGTATAAGCTAAGTAGGATGGGGCTTGGGATAAGATAATAGAAAGTAAGGAGAGGAAACAATTCCCTTCTCTAAAGCCCAGTATGAGATCTTCATCTGCTGGTCCCAGTAACCTTTTCCCAGTTAATTATTACAGGTCTCAGCCTGCAGTTCCAACTCGCTGCTCCGCTAGAAATGACAATTAATTTAAGACTAATAGGATTTTAAACTCAAACCAATCCATGGAGGTTTTATGGGGGGAATATGAATACACTTAAGAGAGAGCCAGCTGAGGGTGGGGAGACAGTTAAGGATTTGGCAGGACGGATAAAAGAATTAGGGATGAAGGGAGGCTACTGATCTTAAATCCCTTTTAGTGGATTGGGGATTGCTGCTAAAGATTTAATTTCCACTTGCTCACAAACCACCGCCGTCGCTGAAGAAATGGATGATCATATTCTCTCGGCTCCATTGAGAGCCTGATTCATGCACACGCTATCCTGTTAATTATACACAGCAGGCCGCAACACTTACACCCATGTGCCTCTCCGGGAGATTTAGCAACACAAGGACTGTTACACTGGGGGACGCTTGCCAAAAAACTGCTGCTTCTATGTTAACTAGAAGCTTTAACTTCGATAAGACAGACATGTTTCATTTCTATTAATTTTCTTTTTCCCCATTCAATATCTGTGGCAGGACCCCCCACCTACCATTTACACTGGGTTTAAACTGCTTTTTTGCTATCTGTTGTTTTTTTTCCCCCCGTGTTTTATGCAAAAAGTGGATGAAAAAACAGGTGCATTTGTGTGCATGCATTTTGATCCGTTTTTCCTTAAACTTCTATAATAAATTTTTTTTTAAATGGATCAAAGTGCATCTGTTTTTTTAGCATACACAAAAATGTGGTTGACCATGCTGTGCTTTTTTTCTTTTTTTTTTTTATAATGCAGGTCAATGGAAAAACGGATTGAAACAGATTCAGACAAATGCATCTGTTTTTCATCCATTAATAGCAGAAAGCGGATGAAAAAAAACAAATCGCAAAACCCGTAGTGTGAACCCATCCTTATAATACTGGGATTTGCATATGTTTTTTTGGGGTCTGCGCCCCCTGTACCCCTGTAGTTATGGTTCTGCTTGTGTATATTTAAAAAAAATGCCTGTTAGCATTTAACCTGTTTAAAAGGGTCATTTAAAGGGATAGTTTTTTTTGTTTTTTTTTAACAGGGGGCATCTTTTACATAGAATTACCATTGCTCGGTATGGATACCAATCAAGTCTTGTTTGTTTAAAGTAGTGTTTTTAGACTCCCTGATCATTGTACTGTAAGTGGAGAGCCACATGAACAACCACTAGATTGTCTGTGCGCTCCTCACTTACATAATTGTTGGAAGCACATCCCTGTTTAAGCTGCCGACTAATGGTAATTTTTAGGGCTGGTGATCAGGCAATGAACAAGAGTTTCTTAGCTACGAGTGATCCTGGCTACGGGTGGGAGTAGGACTAGTCTCCCCTCTGAGATGTAAATTTGTAGATTAGATTGCAGGGATCAATGAGTGATGGCAAAATACTGTACAATATGCTCTGTATAAATATAGGAATAATAATTCAATGGACGATGAGCTGCCGTTACCCAGCATGGCCTTCATAGAGAGCACAGACCTGTCCGCTTCTTGTATGCCGGTGCCCCCTGTTGATCAGCAGGGGGCGCTAAGTGTCCATTCCCCACCCATGTGACATTGATGACCCATCCTAAGGATAGCAATATAGAAAGAATGCCAAAGACATGAAATGCTAATACAATGCATGAAAAGGTGATGCATGCAGGTTTTGCTTAACAGCTTCTTCAGGGGAAAGGAGGACATTGATCCATAAAGAGGAGAGCTGTTTCATCAAAAGGCAAAATTATGTACCTGCATATGGGAAAGAGCGATACCTGATTGTGTTACATCCCAAATTAAGGGAAGGAATGAATGCAGGACATAGAGAATAGACAACTGGAATGGGGAACCTTTAGGCCCCCAGCTGCTGCAAAACTACAATTTCCGTCATTCCCAATGGGAATTGTTGTTTTGCAACAGCTGGAAGGATGGTATAGGCATGGTATATCTATGAATCGTCAGTCGCTCTATGAGGCGTCATAATAAGTACTGTATATATGACGGCCAATTCGGGTATATATCATCAGGCATCTGTGAGCCAGGAAAGTTGCAGATATAGATTCCCCATTTCTCAAATGTTTCCATTGGGCCCACCGATGTGTGAGCTAGAAGGCGATGAGATGGTGACTGTGACAAATAATATGTCTTTCCAGCCAAAGGATATAGCAACTGTAGATGACTCAGGCTGAGAAGTTTGCTGCTCCGTAACGTTTTCTGGAGCCTTCTGTAACGTAGACCCATAGATAATAATGGAGGTCGAATAACATAGGACAATGTAATTTACAGTAAAAAATGTCAAAATCTATGGGATTTTGGAATTGGCGCTGTAGGAGCTGCAGTAGTGGCCGAGCTTTATTAATGGTTATTTGCTCGGAGAGCTCACATTCCTCCCCATAATGCAATTGTCAAGGGCAATTTTTAGGTCAAAGAATAATTTAAAGTTTTACTTAACAAACCTAAGCTGCGCACATATACATTTCCTCCATAGGGAGCCGCTACAACGTCAGGGTTAATATGTACTGACTTCTGCTCTCCCCGGGGAACCATAAGGAGATTATTTGTAAGAGTTTTCACTCCGGATAAAGCTGCTCTCTGTTCAAGTAGAATTTTCCCCATCATTTATTTCATATTTATTTTAATATATTGCTACTTATCCATAAGAGTGGCAACAACAACACCACCTCTGTAGAGTAGGACCATACATTATTTACTATGGCTGGAGTGCAAGCTCCTAAGACAAGACCGTATTTAGTTTTCTTTGTATACGATGACTCTGGGGGAAACCTTATATTTAATACCGGTTTATGTCTATACTATACTGTAACTAACTTCACCACTCTGAATGCAGTGTACTATACTATAGAAACCTACTATTTTACATAATGTATTACTATGCTATACTCTGCTATACTTACATATGCTACATATCATATGCTATACTCTTCAGCCATGTTATTCAGAATGGCCTGCTGGGGGAATAGCATATTTACCAGGGATAGGAATATAGGGGAAAAACCCTAGCAACCAATCAGATTCCACCTTTCATTTTCCAAAGAGTCTGTGAGGAATGAAAGGTGGAATCTGATTGGTTGCTAGGGGCAACTGAGCCAGTTTCACTTTACACCATGTTTGATAAATCTCCCCCATAGTGTATAGGGTCCTATTACACGGCCCGATTATACACTGTAAGGCTATGTTCACACTACATATTTGATCGGCCGTTCCGTGACTCCGGCCGGGTCACTGAACGGCCGGTCTCAGCCCGGATTATCACGGCCAGTACTTAAGTACCGGCCGGATGATCTTTTCTCCGTGGAGCTCTGATGCGGGCGCATCAGCTTCCCATAGCACAGAGTGAAGCAAGCGGCCGGAGCCGCTCGCTTCACTGTGTGAACTGACAGGTTCTTCTGCGGGCGGAATTCATTGAATTCTGTCCGCAAATAATGGACCTGTCAGTTGTTTGCGGCGCCGCACAGATCCCGGCCGGAGCGTATACGATGTGTGTACGCTCCGGCCGGGATCCCATAGCAAATAATGCTATGTTCCACCCCGAAAATCTACGGCTGTAGTTCTGCGGCGAGAACTACGGCCGTAGATTTACGTAGTGTGAACATAGCCTAAACGAGTGCTGATCTGCTAGATTGGCGCTTGTTTACTGAGCAAACAGATGAGCGACTATCGGGCAGCATTGTTAGCGATGTCCGTGCAGCCCTTGCCTTTAGTGTGAAATAATAAAATATGAACTCACCTTACCGCATTCCCTAGTGTCCTCGTAGGCCTTCCCTAGTGTCTGCAGGTCTGCCTTCTTTGCACTAACAGGCCTGTCTCGGCCTGTGATTGGTTGAATGGCCGGCAGCCTGGGAAGGCCTCTGAGGACACCGGGGAGCATGGTAAGATGAGTTAATATTTTATCATCTTCGTCAGCTGTCGGCTGCACATCTCTATTACATGCCTGATGATTTTAGGTCAGGAGTCAGGACCTAAAGAGCCAATCGGCCGATCGACTGATCTTTCTCTCTATTCCACGGAGTGATAATCTTCCCAGGGGGCAATGTTCTAGAATACACTGACGTTGAGACACGTGATGGTGTCTCTGCGGTGTTTTGGTTGATCTCCCTGAGGTCAACCAGCGTCCTTTTGCTTAATCTTCCGAATCGTCCTGATTTGACCGATTATTGCTCCGTGTAATAGGGCCCTTAGGGTGCAATTGGAAACATTAATCAATGTTCAATGCTATCAATTGCACTCCACAACAGTTTCTTTTGTATTTTTTTTTGGCTTATTTTTGTTATACATATACATACACGCACACAATTTTGCTCCTGGTAGAGTTGGCACAACAAATTTACATAGCTTTCATGATCGTATCGTATATGTTTCGGTCACTGATCAACCTTTCTCAACCGGTATACATTGGTGGGTGGTAGAAGACCCAAAAGAAGGGTGCCACATGTGATGAAGCATGATTCGCAGCCGGAACGTCAAAAGAAACTGTTGTGGAGTGCAATGGATAGCACTGAATACCAGGGATAGGAATAGGGATAGCACTGGGTAGTACTCTCAGTGACCGACTGCTTCACCCAAAGTGTGAGGAGGAGCTCTATCGGCAGTCTTTCCTTCCCGTACAACAGTCACCAACATAAGCGGAGATTATTCCATACAGAGAACTGAATTTTTTTTCAACCTTGTGATAGCCCTTCTATTTTTGTATCTTCTTACCTTTTTGACCTGTACCTACTGTCTTCCCTTTACAGTCTGTCACTGTAATGCCTTTACCTTGGAGCTTTTTATATCTGTATATCTATGCTGCTGTAACAAACTGAATCTCCCCATGGTGGGACTATTAAAGGATTATCTTATATTACTACACTCATATGTGAACTCCATTCACTTTTATATTGTGTTTTTGTATATACCTCCCTAACAGATGACGTCAGAGGAAAGAAGGATTGGTCATGTTGGATTTCAACCACCTGATCCTTTTGTTCGCGGACAGACTTGCCGCTGCCAGAGATGTCTGACAGAAGTTTACTTCTCTTCATTTAGAACACATGAACAATTGGCTCACATACAAAAACCAGAGGGTTGACCCGCTCACCTGTGTACGTAGGTAGTTCCAATAATCCAAAGTAAAAACACTCTCTGTAGGTCATATTTAATGGAAGCATTTAAAAAGTAAAACATCAAAGTAGAAAAAAACACTCCATGAAATGGAAAGGAAGCACGATTGACGTGTTTAGGATATATCAATCCTTCCTTAGTCGTAATCATTATGGCTAAGGATTGATATATCCAAAGCCCATCAATTGTTCTTTTTTTTTTTTTTTTTTTTCCATTTCATGGATTAATTTAGTTGAACTGAACATTTGTGTGTAGAGTTGGATCGGAAGTGATAGCTGAGGCTATCTTCAGATTTATTAGAAGCAAAAGGATTAATGTCATGTGAACCCTTCTTGGTGCAGAGACGTAAAGGGTTGGACTATCCAACATCAAGCTTCTGGAACTCAATGGCAAATCTCTACCAGATATCTAAATCTGCATTTACAATGGACATTTGCATCCTAGATCAACCAAATTCTTTACATGGTACTATTGGATATAGTGAAACTATGACTAATCACACACCAAAAAAAAAAAAGTACAAAAAATTGTATAAAATTAATAAATATTCAGAATGGGCAAACTCATAGGTTGAAAACGACCAAGTTTGACCAAGTGGCAAATAGGTCAAATTTGAGGTTACGGTCTATAGAGGTTTAATTGATTAGATGTTTTAGATTTATTTATTTTTTTCTGTATTGGAGTAGTCTATCAATTTTATGTTTTTTATGCATAGAACGGTGAGACAAGATGAATCTGTAAGCACAAGTTAAGGCTTGTGAATGGTTACTATAGAAGGATACAGTGCAAAGATGCTCTAAAGGTTAATCTTTGTTATTTCTTCTCCCTATTTATACCTAGGGATTTGCAGTTTTGTTGTCGGTGCTTTCAAACATATCCTGCTAAAGTGAAAGGGGTTATTCGGGATGGGGGCTTTGAAATGCACATTTCAGGAATTTAAACACTTGCGCTTAACACAAGAGACACACACAAAAAAAAGTGCAGTTCAGTTTTACTGCCCGTTAAAAAAAGACAAAACAAAAGATAGAACAATCAATGTCTTAGAGAATCAGAGCATTGGAAGGTCAGGTGAAGGAATCCAACTGTGTCTTCCCATTAGTTACAGAATAACTTTGTCTGTGGCTTTCGAGACAGAGACATAAAAAAAAAGTTTAATCTTTGACTTAAAGAGAAAAAAAAAAGATTAAGCTTTTTTTTTTTTTTTACACTTATAACTTTATTTTTATTTTTGTCAACATTTTTGAACTTTTGGTTGAATTACAAAATTTGGAGAAATTCTGTAGTCATTTTTTAATATAAATAAAATATATATAAAACTGATGGAGGGGAACAAAGTTACTTTTAAATTAAACTAATACTGTACAAATATTGAGAAAATGTTGTTCCCTTTAAATCTAAATTTGTAAATTTTATCACATTTTTTACCATTTTGTTTTTTAAAGGAAAAAATTTACAGTGTTCAAGGGGTCAAAATGGCATTTGTCGAATAATGATCCATGAGAGAATCATTATCTGGCTGAATTGACAATGTAGTTGAAAGTTAACCATTGACTGTCAGGCTTTGTATGTTGTCATCTGTTGTGGAGAAAGGAACTGGGCTAAACAGGGCAACATCCTAATGGTGAAACCAAACAATTAACCTGTTATTTGAACTCTATAGCCAGATTCACACAAGCATAATACGGGAGAATTCTTGTACTTGTACTATCGACGCAAGTCCTGGCTAACAATGACCTGAACTAACAGCATCATGGATCACTATGACCATGAAAGACAGAGAAATCCCCTTGCACTGCATACTGAGCTGATCTTGGGAGGACTCCATCGATCCCCCAACAATCCACTATGAGTATTTCCTTGAAATAAAGTGCATCAGCCCAAAGGCCAAGATATGTTGTTTGGCCAATTCTGGCCAAAACTTTATTGGATGATGCACTTTAAACTAGGACCAGTCCAGAAAGTGCCTTAAGGACCAGAGCTGATTTTTTTAAAATCTGACCTGTTTGACTTCATGCGGTTATAGCTACGTGATGCTATAACTTCTCCATGCGATTCTGAGATTGTTCTATCGGGACATATTTTACTTTAGCTTAGTGGTAAATTTTGGAAAATATCTGTACAATTCCCAAAATGGTCATATTTCGTGAAAAAAATAACAAGATTTGCATTTTTCCATTTTTAAATTTTTGGCGGTAACAGGTTTAATCTTGTAATAAAACTTGTGATGGAACAGATGCAGCTTCTGTTCCTGTTTCATCCGAGGACTTAACTGTACGTCCATGAGTGGGAGTGCACAGCTGGACGTAACATGTACAGTTACGTCCATGGTCCTGAATGGGTTAAATACAGTTGGTACATAAAGGGGATCTCTTCTTTTACTAAGTTCAGATAGATCTAAATGCAATTATTTTAAAGGGTAACTCCACCCAAATGGTTTTTATGCCTAAAGATCTTTTTATATGTGCCACAAACAAGCGGGGATCAGCACGATTGGCAGTTGTTTGCAGTACCTCTATAAGGTTCAATTAATCATACTGCCAGGCCTCTCAAACGATCCCTGCATCGTCCATGTGGCCATTTAACTTGCTATCGGCCGCACATCTCCTGTCTACACAGGGAAATGTGCGCCCAATAAAAATATTTTTTTTCTTCGTCACGCAAAATATGCGATCAGCTGATGAGTGGGTGTTTTCCCTCTCAGGGCTGAATTAGTTCTCTTATTATAAAAGTAATCATAGGGGGAGATTTATCAAAGGGGTGCAAAGTAGAACTGACTCAGTTGCCCCTAGCAACCAATCAGATTCGACTTTTCATCCTTTACAGATTCCTTGGAAAATAAAAGGTGGAATCTGATTGGTTGCTAGGGGCAACTAAGACAATTCTACTTTACACCAGTTTGATAAATCTCCCCATTGTTTCCCCATAGTGCAACTTTAGTTATATTTAGTTCCTCCAGTTGGGCATTGCGTCATTTCCTGGACCACGCCGCCATATCAATCCATACTAATAGTCATTCTGGAATGCAGTTAATTGGAAATATCAATGTAATTAGAACATCTAAATGAACCTCTGAAAATTGCTAAAACCTTATTAGAATATTGGAAAACATGACAAATTTTCCTTTGTGGGTGGGGGTTTAGAGCGGAGAAACCTTATAATAGGATGTGGATGACACAAGGAGCAGAGTATTTTTGTAACCTATGTCCCGAGCGCAGTGCAATCTGTCCTACACGTGATAATGATGTATTGAAAGCTCGGATGGCTCTCTGGCATCGGCCTGACATTATATCTATTGTATCTATAACATTCATGTCAAGCGCTGTTTCTGTGGGATGACATATTTGGAACATATGCGCGGTAATATTAGTTCATTTTTATTAACCGTTGCATCCTCAGGCAGGATGGAAGAGATGTCGTGTGGAGCAGAGATTGTTTTTTTCTATCGTAATTCTGCAAAAGAATATATGGATGTCAAAACTTTTTTGGAATTCTTTTCTCACGGAAGGGTTCACAACGTCAATGGTTGTGCTGCTTTGTATACAAGAGAGAAGGCCTCTTGTGTTATACTGTATGTGGTTCAGGGAAGAAACAGAGTGCTGCACCTCACACCTATGGCTGATACTAGTGCCGCTAGGCTAAATAAAAAACACATCAGAATTTTGTGTATGAATTGATCAAGCCATAATGCCCCATGTACCTCGTGCCGGTATCTGATACACATGGGTCCCTACACTAAGTCCACACCGTGCCAGTCAGTGGCCACCAATACTGTATGTGGGTTTGTCACCAAGGCCAAAAGGTTCTGGTATTTGTTTCCCATACACACCCTTTAAAAGAGTTTTGGGCCAGTCGTCCACCCTTGTTTGCTAACAACATAAGAGCGGGCATTCTGGGGGATACGAGCACAGATCAATTTTGCTTCGTACGAAGCAAAACGAATCTGCTTCGCTCATCTCTAATGGGTATAACCCATGGGGCTAATGGGGAGTCCCCTCCAAGAGCCCCACAGCATGGCTATGCCCTTGTAGTGGAAAAATGTACTCTAGTGAGCAAAAAGCCACCGCCATCTTAAATCCTATAAAAAGGAATTGCCCTGCATTTATAGCGGCTTCAGTTACGCCCATACTTATTTTATGTCTAGGAAGAAAAATATATGGTCGTGATGCAGTATCCTACTACATTACATATATGCATAACCTCACCATTGATTTTCATAGCCCAATCCAGATATGTATTTGTTTATAACTATGTATTTGCTTTAACTATTGGCCCATGTCAAAGCAAAATAATATACTAAAAAAACAAGCTCCTGCTAAATCTTCAACGGGTCCCACTTACCATGTGCTATTTACAATACTAGATGGTAGATGGACCTTTAGGCCTTCTTAGACAGTGGGAACCAGGTTTGCTCCCTACAAAGAATGAATCTAATTACAAAGGGCTTCTCTACTTTTTGATATATCTTCTCCTGGATCATAAATGGCCATATGGTTTTTCACTTTCTGGACTCTAATAAGAAACTTTGCAGTGACATAGTTATAATGGCCAGACTTCGACTAAAGAGGCAACATCCGAAATGAGTCAGTTCCTACTTTACCATTTTTCTGCTGCTAATGCTGAATCAATAATAAGGTTTTATGGACTTTTTGCCAAAGTGTTGAGTTTTTTTCTTCATATTTCTACTGTTTGAAACATCCTCTTCACGCATCTCAACTCGAAACAAGAAGAAGTATTGAACAGGGCCATATTACCAGCTGCTGCTGCCCTAGGCACTGAACCTGGAGACCCCCCCATCTTCACTCACTAATTAGCATCATCATTTTCTAGTTTCTGAACAACATATTGATATCTGATCAGTCTTAGGCTGGGTTCACACTATGTATATTTGAGGCTGTATTTGGTCCTCATGTCAGGTCCTCATAGCAACCAAAACCAGGAGTGGATCGAAAACACAGAAAGGATCTGTTCACATAATGTTGTAATTGAGTGGATGGCCGCCATATAACGGTAAATAACTGCCATCATTTCAATATAACAGTCGTTGTTTTAAAATAACAGCAAATATTTGCCATTAAATGGCGGCCATCCACTCAATTTCAACATTATGTAAACAGATCCTTTCTGTGTTTTTAATCCACTCCTGGTTTTGGTTGCTATACAGCCTTAAATATACAGCCTCAAATATACGTAGTGTGAACCCAGCCCTAGGCCGCATTCCCACATTTACTGTACATCACCACAAGCAGCCGAAACCAGACCCTCATTCAGTAACCAATAGGCGTATGGCCAGTAATCCTGGAAACAGCACATGACTACTGAGGAAGAAATGGGAGCGTGTTCACACCACAGGATTGGCACATTGGTAGATAATAGCTCCAGGCATCACATTTAACACGGCTACACCAGACCTGAACAATACCACCATACTGTGATGGGATAATACCACCATACCAGACCTGACCAATACTACCATACCCCTCCTTTCCTCAATAAGACACCAGATTTACTGGCAAGTCTGAATAGGAGGTGGGAAGCTAGGAAAAATAAAGGTGTGTCTAGTGGTAAAAAGGCCCTGATCATGAGCCGGCATTTTTCTTAACTTTAGTAAATGCTATGGAAAATACATATTAATTACACAAAAATATTTCTGGAAATTGAAAGTTTATCTCTGAGATAGTGCTTAGTCAAAGAATGAAGTCCTAGACAATCTAAGTTGTAATGGAAGGTGTGGGCCAAGAGAGTATCTAGGAATGGATTATTAGGTCATATGGCACTAGGGGTGGTACCAACAATCAACTCTCTCCACTACAAGCTTGGAAGCTTGGGTTTTAGTTTGGAGCGGGCACCAAACTCTATCATTGCCCCATTGTGGGATAACCATCAACCCAATCAATACAACGTTTTTTGCTCTTACCTGTAAAAATCCATTGGGGCTTAAGCAGAGCACTCTATCAGGTTCCAAGTTGTTTTAATATGAAATATTTCCACTAGACCTGCCTGTAATCTTTAATGCAAATAGCTGACGTCTGATGGTTGAGCAAAATTCACCTGATCCAAGAAAAACGGAAGATTCAGCAATGGAGGGCGCAACGCTCAGCTTGAAATGCATACCCCACCAATAAAGTAAACCTTGGTGAAACTGTTTCTTTATCTGGGCGTGTAAGGTAATTTTCAAAACACTTAAATCCCTTCACTTGTTGACTTTACTTCCCTCGGCCCAGTTCCTACCCAGATTTTTATGCTTTGGAAATTCCTGAAAGATTTTCTAAATCCTTTAATTTTTTTGAGGAAAAACAAAGAGGTGGTTGTAGAGTTAGGAGGCTTTGGTACAATTTAGAAATTTTGATGTAATGACTTGAATGTTTTTGGAAGGTGTATCCAACCCTTTGCCAGGGAAGACATTACAGCAGATTTGGGTTAATGTATTAAAGTCCACTTATAAACATAAGAAGAAAAAAAAAAGTTATGTTTCGGAATGACTTGCCATCTGGTGGGCTTTACTTCTTGGACATGTAGTTCAAAAGCCACTGGAATAACAAATACATGTGAGTAGCAGTTCTATGGAGCATAGATTCTTTCATAGAAGGTCGGTGGGTCATTCCATTTGGTCATAGTTACTACATGTTGCCTGGTGCCTATGCTTAGGCTTGTTGGAAGGTCTCTATGGTCAGAGCCTAGATATATAGGGGCATTACTACAATCAGGTAGTAACTGTAGATAGATATACAAAACAATGGAATTGCTCCCCTCATCTATTGGTTAGTTGCTTTGTTGGAAATTGTGCATGACCTAACCAAAAAGCTCTATGGAGAGAAGGTTAGCAGCATCTTCTCCACGAGTTTTACCAAAATGTTCCCAAAAGGACATGAACTAAAAGTTTTTCTTTTGAGAAGCAAACTAGAATATCATATTTGTGATTTTGGAGCAATGGCAAAAAATTGTAGACTGTAAGGCTATGTTCACACTACGTAAAATAACGGCCGTTGTTTTCACCTGCCGGAATTTTGCGACCGAAACTGTTGTTTAACCCTTTGAGGACCAGGCCCAAAATGACCCAGTGGACCGCGCAAATTTTGATCTTAGTGTTTCCGTTTTTCCCTCCTCCCCTTCTAAGAGCTCTAGCACTTTCAGTTTTTTATCTACAATGCCATGTAAGGGCTTATTTGTTACAGGAATAGTTGTACTTTGTAATGGCGTCATTCATTTTACCATAACATGTATGATGGAATTCCAAATATATTATTTATAAAGATATAAATAGGTGAAATCGCAAAAAAGAATGCAATATGGTAACGTTTGGGGGGTTCCTGTGTCTACGTAATGCACTATATGGTAAAAGCGACATGATACTATTATTCTATAGGTCAGTCCGAACACAACCATATGCAGGTTACACAGATTCTCTAATGTTATATATTTTTTAAATGAAATCCTTTTTTTGGGCAATTAATTATAAATAAAATGGGACTATTGTGACGCTTATAACGGTTTTATTTTTTCACCTACGGGGCTGTATGGGGTGTCATTTTTCCCGCCATGATCTCTAGTTTTTATTAATACCATATTTGTGAAGATCGGACGTTTTGATCACTTTTTATTAATTTTTTTATATATTATGTAACATAAAATCAGTAATCCGCGCACTTTTTTCCCTCTTTTCGTGTACGCCGTTTACCGTTCGCAATGACGCTTGTTATATTTTAATAGATCGGACAATTACGCACGCTCCGGTATATTATATGTTTATTTGTTTATTTATTTTTATATGTTTTATTTATATAATGGGAAAGGGGGGTGATTTCAACTTTTATTGGGGGAGGGGTTTTGGGGTAGTGTAATAGTGTTTTTAACTTTTTTTTTTTTACACATTTAAAGTCCCTTTGGGGGACTTTTACATAGATTAGTTTGATTTCTACACTGATGAATGCTATGCCATAGGCATAGCATTGATCAGTGTTATCGGCGATCTGCTCATTGAGCCTGCCTGTGCAGGCTTAGTGTAGCAGATCGCCGATCGGACCGCACGGAGGCAGGTAAGAGACCTCCGGCGGCCCGTTTTACCGATCGTGACCCCCGCAGTCACACTGCGGGGGTCCCGATCGGTAAGTGACAGGGGAAGTGCAGGGGAAGTGCAGCGTGTCATTACGGGTGAGGTCCCGGCTGCTGTTTGCAGCCGGCCCCCACCTGCTATGAAGTGCACTCCGCTCCGGAGCGCGCTTCATAGCGGGAGAAACACCCAGGACGTAAGGTTACGTCATGGGTCGTCTGGGGACAGACTTCCATGACGTAACCCTACGTCCAGGGTCGTCTAGGGGTTAATTTTGATTCCTAGCATGTTTATAAGCGGGATGAAACAGGTCATTTACTGTAAATACCACACCCAGCCCGAGAAACCACTGAGAAAATTTTTTACATCAAAATCAAGTTTCATTCGGCAGATATAAGTTTTACGTTCGCGGCCACATTGAAATCCAAGGCCGTTGTTGCAGTATTACCGGCCGGAAATAATGGACATATTAATTTTTCACGGGGATGTATAAACAACGGCCGTTATCTGATATGTATTGTGCATTCAACGGCCGTAGTTACATTGCATTGCAGTCATATTAGGGAACCTCAAAACAATGGCCATAGTTTTGCGGCGCGGACAACGGACGTCATTTTACCTAGTGTGAACATAGCCTAAAAGGTTACTGGTCCAGGAAACTAAAGACGGTCTGCACTGAAATGATCTTTACATAGATACGTGTCTGGATTTACACCTGTAGGAGTCCTTGAATTACCACTGCAATGGTAATGCCCTCTTTATGATCACCTTTGGTGTTTTGTCCTTTAACCATATCATGTGGATAGTGTCACAACTGCAGGTCGGGTTCGATCAAGCAAGGGAAGGAAGGGGTGGTCACATACTGTGAGCCCTGAACTTGCCTCCGCCAGCTGTCTCAGCCTACTTTCCTCATACAGCCCTAGGCAACTGTGGGCAACTGGATGACAGTTTCTGACCTACGATAACATGAAACACAAAACAAAGACAAAACGAACAAACACAAAGGGTTGCTCAGCAAATCACTGTCTGGAAAGCTGTCTCATCTCAGTCAGTGATTGGCTGAGCCGGCTGTCAAGTCCATCTTGGAAGTGGAGGTGGAATTATCTCTGGAGGACACCAGAGACCCATAGAAGGACATCGGGGAAGCATAGCTTCTTTATTATTTTATAGGTTCTTGCAGCGCTATAGATACATTTTCTATCCAGATAAACCCTTTAACCACCTCCCACACCTTAATATAACCGTACCACATGAGCTTTAGATAACAAGCAAATTTAACTTACTATTATATCATAGTGATAGAATGGTCAAGAGCATGCATTTGAGACCTTAAAGTGATTGATGTAGAGTAACTAGGGGATGGACTCCAGAATCAAGTCCCGTGGTGGGCTCTTGGCACCCCACTCTGACACTGAAACTAACAACCTTATATTAGTTATTAGTAAATCAGTTTTGTAAAGTAGATCAATGTAAACCATGTGGGTGTAGGGCTTTTTTTGTATTGTGCATATTCTAAAGTTCCCCCTGCTGCATATAGGGTCCCCTTCCATGCCCCAGGCCTCTATGTGACTAATTGTCAGTGATTAAGATGGTATCTGTTTGCTAATAATGTCCTGTGGTCACTGAAGCAGGAAGTGATGTCACTGACAGGTGCAGCCAGTAACAAACGAAGGCGCCACACAGGAAAAGACCCACAATCATGTTATGTTCAATGTTGAACCAGTCGCGTAAATGAAGTGTTTTAAGAGTATTGAGTATGGATCTACTATATGTTCTAAATTGAATACCCTATGGTCTCCTGTATTGTCCATTCTATAAGCAATAGCTGTCTACTAGAGTCTGATCGTTCAGTATTTGATTATCGGTGGCTGAAGAAGTTGGATGCAACTCTAGGGCGTCCTGGAAAACATGGATACAGCCTATGGCCTAGGACTGTATCCATGTCTTTCAGGCAGCCTTAGGACTGCATCCAACTTCTTCAGCCACTGGTATTCAAATGGTGAATTCTTGACTCGACCATGCTCGAGTTGCACTCATCTCTATTGTCTACATATCTACATGAATTAACCTTTTCTTTGCGAGTTTGCTTTTTAAGCAATTTTGTACCCAACACATGTAGATAGTTTCTATTTTATGAGGGTCATGGCTACATTTCAGATACCACGGGGCTGAGCACAGCTTGTTAGAAGGAGGACTCCTACATTTTTGGAAATTAATCAAACCAAACGTATGACATCACTGAATTTATGTTACAGAATAGCACATTAAAACATAAGAACTCCTTACGATGACAATATGAAGGTTTAGGTTGGCTTCCAGGCAACAACCCCAACAGGTAAAAAATGAAGCCAAGCTTTTATTATTTTCTTAGTTATTGTCCTGGCAGAGAAATCTCTGGGATTTGGGGGGGAACATTTAGTGATTAGGATTAATGGTAAATTGGCAGCGAGGTGTCAATGCTATAGAGAAACAAAACTGTTGGAATGCATCTGGTTAGTGTTTTTGTAGAGTTAAAATTTTCTTTTTTTGACAGCCATAAGGTAGCTCATGATTTTTATTAATAGTTAGTAGTTATTAATAGTTTTTATATGAGATGTGAATAGAACTTCTACATCTATATTGGATTTGTTGTATGTACCCTATTTGGTGGGCATGCAGACCACACTGACCCCTGTCTATGTGATCATTGAAGACTCCACCAGAAAGGGCACTTAGATTTGGCTAGACCCTGGTACCAACTACTACAAGCTCATTGATAACCTAAATATAGAGTTGTACCTAAACATGAGTCCAACTCAGGGGACATACTTACCCCTTGGTGCTCTGCTTTCTGTTTTCCTTCTTTTAGCCCATTATAGTTATGATTTTTATTAAGTCATTGCAGGATGAAGAACAGATGTTTAGAATAACAGTGTGGGGGAGATTTATCAAACATGGTGTAAAGTGAAACTGGCTCAGTTGCCCCTAGCAACCAATCAGATTCCACCTTTTATTTTCCAAAAAGTCTGTTAAGAATGAAATCTGATTGGTTGCTAGGGGCAACTGAGCCAGTTTTAGACCATGTTTGATAAATCTCCCCCTATAGGTTTTATATAGGTATATATTATTATATAGATCCTATTAGACAAGGCGATTTTTAGTTTTCTACTATTAATGATAAACAGTTGCAAATAAGCGCTTTTAACTGATATGAATAAATGAATGAACTGATATCATTCACCATAATACACGGAAAGATGGTTGTTAGTTACAATCGCAATTACAATCCTAATCACGATCGTTCATATACTGTAGTATACCAATAATTGTAATAGCGAACGAACTAAAAAATTTGCAAACGATTAGAGATAGATTAATGGTGATTTTATGGTCAGCTCAAAAGATATCATGAACGACATACGAACAAATTTTAGTAAGTTGTTTGACTGTTGCTTGCATCCACACGGAAAGATTATCACTTAAATTTGAATGATATAACTTTTTTTTTCGCAAAATAATCTTTCTGTGTATTAGGGCCCGAAGTGGGCACCTCCATGGTACCAGGTTAGCCAGCCAAGTCAAATGTCCTTGGTGTTTGTTTCTCATCCATCGTCTTTCCATGACCTGTTCCCACCCCTATATTTTGCTAATAATGCAGTTCCAAGACATGTTCTCAACTAATAGTGAAGAGGACTTAACCACAATCAGGCCACCGCTCTCTAGTAGCCCCCTAGTTGCTTCATCTATGTGACACATGTCCACCTATGCCAATGTATATGATCTATAACGAATAAGACTATAGTGTCTAAGCCACTAGCAGCTGTGGAGGCAACTTTCTCCTATTCTATACTATGTAGGAAGGTACCCAACAAATCAGATCTGATCATGATCAAATGAAATCAAATCATGATTCAACCATGTAATAGTTGACGCTCCAAAGGTCAATTGAATGTACAGAGTATCTCATAATAAGTTATGTTACCAATTCAACTGTTGCTGATACCACTTCATCCAGTTTATTCTTCCCAATCTGGTCAAAAAGTTAAAAAAAAACTGTTTTAGTCCTTGTTAAAAAAAAAAATCCAAAACTTTTATTGTCCGTTACAAACATTGCCTGTTCAAAGTCTGTCATTTGGAAGGTTGGAGGCAACAGTCAGAAATTGGTCCCATCATCTTATATGAGTAAGCAAGGAAGAGAAATGGTTTCTATTTGGATAAAAGGATTTAGGCGCTGAGTCATTTTATGTGGTTGAACACAAAACCTCTAGTGTAAAAGAAAGTGTAATTGACGGAACAGATGGATCCAGTGCACATTCAGCACAATGCAGAGACCTGAGACCTTCTGTGGTACCATCACATTAAAGGGCACATGCTTCACTCTTGGTGACGCTCTAGGTGTAGTTATTTTCCATTGTCAAATATATATTACCAGATGATGGATTTCATGACATATCTGACATATTGAGAAGTTGAAAGATCATCTTGACTCTTGACTGACTCTTCCAGAAAGGCCCTTTCTGGTTTTGATGGCTACAGAAGGTAGGTAAGGTTGTTATTCAGGTTTGGGTGACACAAAAAGACCAATATGACATTAATAACTTCTTCCCATTGACAGTGTTTTTGTTTTTAAGCTGTACCCAAGATGGCTACAAGATATAGGTGGATTGATGTATTAATACCAACAATGCAAGGTTGTACCACAAAGGAATATATAAGTAAGCTGCTATAAGGACCATAAAGGAAGAGGTCCTTAATAGAGATGGGCGAACCGGGTTCGGGTTCGAGTCCATCCGAACCCGAACGATCGGCATTTGATTAGCTGGGGCTGCTGAACTTGGATAAAGCTCTAAGGTTGTCTGGAAAACATGGATACAGCCAATGACTATATCCATGTTTTCCACATAGCCTTAGGGCTTTATCCAACTTCAGCAGCCACCGCTAATCAAATGCTGAAAGTTTGGGTTCGGATGGCCTCGAGCATGCTCCAGGTTCGCTCATCTCTAGTCCTAAACTGTCTCCCCCATACTTCTTTATCATGACTTGCATGAAGCTGCACAAAATTTTTCTTTTCATAGGGAACTTTATGTTATGGAAATTTGGTTCTGCAAAGACCAGAAGAAAGTTGTGTGGTGGCCCTCTTGAAGACATTGACCTATCCATCCTTGCCGCTACAAGATTCTGTACTATTAAGTATTATGGGCACTCTGTATTAGGATCTGAGGATACCTAAAGACATGTCAAAAGTTTTGATCAGTGGAGGTCTGGGTGTTCAGACCCCCTAATAATCCTAAGAACAAACTGGGGCAAGCACACTTCACTTTCTGGCTCACTGCAATCTCTATCCAGTTGTAAGAGACAGCCCCATAGGCTATGGTAGGATTGTTTTTAAGGAACATTTTACCATTTTTTTTCTTCCGACTGAGGAAGTAATTAAATTCCATGCCACACATCAAATAAACTCTGGTAGACAATAATTGAAGTGACTTAAGAGTTGGCAACTTGGGTATGATGAGTCAGCTACCAGCTTGCTGGATTTCCTGAAACTTAAAAAAAAACCCGCCTAACACAACATATCTTTGTCTACACGGGATCAAACCAATATCTGCTTTAATATATCATTCCCAGAACATCTGTTGCTCTCCAAAGGTCTTTCAAGACTAGCAAGGTACAAACATAACACGTATAGCATCTGCCAGCTGTACCTCTGAACCAAACTGGCAAGGGAGTGGATGCCAGTTGGCTACCAAGAGTGGAAGGGAACGCACTAATTGGAAATAAATGTGTTATTTCTACTGTTTATACAGGAAGAAATAAACCGGAGCTGTAAAATGTCAGTTCCGTATTGTGAAGCCACATGTTCACCGGCATGCCAAAACACAAAGTCACTTGATTGCCACTTCCCAAGTGCAAAGTGCTGACTGAGGAAAGGAACCTTACAAAACCATTGCTGGAAACCGTTGACTCATTGCCCATATTTTACATTCATTTACTTGGATGGTCATGAAATAAAGCGAAGCTATGAGAAAGTTCATGAGGTTTCAAAAAGTGTCAAAAATAATGGATTGACTTTATGTATCATAAAGTAAAAGGTGGAAAGGCTCAAACTTAATCCGGTTGAATTCAAATTGTCATAATGACGATTCTTAAAAGTAAGGTCAGATGTAAAAATCATAATCGGAAGGGGGAGAAAAAACTTAGAAATTAGGTCAAGGAGAAGATAGAAGATAGTGTATAGGTAGGACTGACGTTGGATTGGGTTGGCCATATATTGGTTGGTCTCTTACACTTGTTGGCTTGGATGATAATGCCATACTATATCAAATCACTGCCCCATCTCTACCATGACCTGTGGTTTGTTCTGAGCTTCCAGTGATGGGTGCAAATCGGTCTCTGGGTTCCAACCACAACACCCTACAAAGACTAAAGAAATCCAAAGCAGCCAATGTCTACATTGATATTTGCACTCGGTAGGTATCTATGTGATAGAAGAATCAACAGATAATGGTCTAAATCGGCCTTTTTGGATGCCCGATAAACTCTTATGTATGGGCAGATTTATATTTTGTGAATTAGGACACTACGTATGGACTCCTAGGACATACAGTAGTAAGTTTAATAAGTCAGCCACTCTTCGCTGGGTAGAGTTTACTTGGCAGAATGTCCCTGGTGCACCATGGTCCTTTATATTTAGATAAGCCAAGACCAGAACTAATTGTAAAGAATAGATATGAAGCATCAAATCGAGTCCATTGCAAAGCCAAAGCTTAAAAACTTCTTCTCATCTCTTAAATAAGAAACTATATAAAGAAACAGCACAGATTTATAGTTCTTTCTTTGTGGATGACAGTGTCAGATAATTTACAAGATTTTCATATTGATCTGGGAGTCTAGAGGTGACCAATTGGTCTATTTGCAATAATTGGGTCATGGTTTCTTGTTCATGGAAATGTTGCATATGTTTGTATAAATTAGATTCATATTAGATTTGTAGGCCCTGTAGCCTTTTTATTATTGTGAATCATTGGATTAAGCTGACATTTTACCTGTTCTACTATTGTAGGCTAGAGATGAGCATATTTACAGTAGTTATGAAGCGAATCCCTTTGTGAGCTCGGCAGTCAGCTTTCCTTTCGACTCAGTGCTGCTCCTCCCCAGTGCCTGGAAAAGCTGGATCCAGCCCTGTCAGAGTCCCAGTTTCCCAGGACTGGATCTAGCTTTTCCCGCCACCTGGAGGGGAGCGGCACAGAGTTTAAAGGAAGCAGGATGATAAGCTGACTGCCAAGCTAACAAAAGGATTCCCTCCATACTGTACATTTGCCCATCTGGAGACTTTCAAAAATGTTGAGCAGATTGATTTGCCAAACAATTGTAACTACAGATGAGTAAGGCGAATCCGGAGAAGCAAGATTGGCTGTGAATCATGCTGTCAATTTGCTTCGTTCTGCAAGGCGAATTCAAAGTGTTCTTTAACAAAATTTGCTAAACATGTTAGCTTACAGTACTGTCTTTTGGCGGGAGCAAGGGGTTATCCATAATCCCTTGGGTCTGTCCAATCACCTGCAAGCCCCACTGTGATGTCAGCAACCCCCTCCCCCTCTATATAAGGTGATTGGCTTCCTGGAGGCGGCCAGTCGGCTGTGTATAGTGGAGAGCAGGATCGCAGCAGGCAGTAAGAGCAGGGAGAGAAATACATAGAGATAGGGACAGAGAGGAGAGGATAGGAGGGTGGGTTGTAAGTTGTGGGAATCTGATTGGTTGCTAGGGGCTACTAAGACAATTCTCCTTTACACCAGTTTGATAAATCTCCCCCATAGTGTGTTATACCAATTCCCTGGGATCCGCCTTCTAAAATTAATGGGCGCACTCAACTTATAGGGGGAGATTTATCAAGTGTAAAGTTGAATTAGCTCAGCAACCAATCAGATTCCACCTTTCTTTTTCCAAAGGATCTATGAGGAATAAAAGGTGGAATCTGATTGGTTGCTAGGGGCAACTGAGCCAGTTTCACTTTACACCAGTTTGATAAATCTCCCCCATAGTGTGTTGTACCAATTCCCTGGGATCAGTGAATTACACTTTTTCCTGGGAAAAAGTGTAATTTCACGCCGCTCATTTACCAATGTTCTAGGAGAAAATTGATATTGCGACGCTGGTCCACCAATGTTCACTGCTGTCCATGTCAGAAATTGAATGATTGACAGGCTGATTGACTTTTTTTTTTTTTTTTTTTTAATTGTCGCTTTTCAATTTTTGACACTGTCAGAGCAACAGCTGTTGAAAAAATTGTAATACTCTGTAATAGTCCCACTATTGTAGCTACTATAGTTTGGCTGTTTTAATGCGATTTGTTTGCATTCGATTCACAGATATTATCGAATCCGACCCAAAATTCACAAACCTTGCGTACAATTTTCAGCTGATTCGCTCATCTCTATTTGTAACTCATCTGAAACTCGGACACTGCAAGCAACTAATAACTATATTATAGGAATATTTAGGAATAAATATTCCTAGAACTTGCACTGCGCAAAGTTTTACTTTGGTCCAGATGAAGAAACCAGTAGGTTATTTCCACATCAAAAGCTTTTGACATCTAGTATTGACATGCTGCCAGGGTCTTGTTGCTGATACCCCCACTAATCACTATCATAGGAAACAAGCGTATTCTCTCCCAACTGTGTCCACGTGACCAAGATGGACATCCATAGAAAGTCTACAGGGGCATCTTCTTTACGTGCAAACCATTTGGCCTCACACTTTCTCCCTCATCCTAGCAATCTCTACAACATATCAGCATGTCAAATATACTTGAAAGGAGTAGTTTTGGGTATCCCCCGTTCCAGTGACCTCATGACCCACAGGAAATAGCTTCTCAGCCAATCAGTTTCTGTAGTGGTTTCATATCTCACTAATTGGCTGAGTGGACAGTTCCTATGGGGCTATGACCACAAGTGGCAGCACTGCAGGGACACTGGGACAGGTAAGTATAAGTTGATTATTATGTTTCTACCACCCCCCTGCCCATCCAGTTTTTTTGCCCACACTCCCCCTTTAATTTTTTTTTTTTTTCTCTAATACCATACCATACCACCGCCCTCAAATCTTTCAATGTAAACCTATGGCTATACTCTCAGCTGTTAGTTAAAAGAAATTTACTAGGGTGAGGAGGTGGGCCAAAGAGTCTTCATCTGTCATCAGTTTCTGTCTTTCGATGTGTAAATCTCTTCTGCGAAATATTTGAACAGAATACAAGTTTTATTCTCTGTTAATAAAAATTATTCTGCTCTTTATCTGGTATTTTTCATTTTTATTGTCTTTTTTAAAAGTTTGGCCTGTGTGTAGTGGAAAGTTTGATTAGTTCCATGCATGCCATGCAATAAGCCGTCTCGTATTTGCATTTTTTACACGTCTTTATTCTCCCTGTTATGTTTTTGTTGCTTATCCGGATTTTCCACAATGGAAGAAAACCCAGTTTGTTTTTTCAAGAAAAAAAAAAAAAAAAAAAGACTTTTAAACTTGTATTCCTGAAGACAAGAACATGAATATTCAGGTTGTGGTGAAAACTCAGACTGTGGCAGATACATGAGATGTCACGCTGAAATGATTATTCAGGTGGGGTTTTAATATTGTATTTGAATTGTGGTTTCTAAGAAAAAAAACATATAATAATAATTAATATTATCATAATTATTTATATAGCGCCAACATGTTCTGCAGCAAAAGTTGTCCTCATTACTCAGCACATTGACCTATCTTTATATTTTGGGATGGGATCAGAAAAGGGAGTACCCAAAAATAACCCATATAAACATGGGGAGAATATGCAAACTCCATGCAGATGTTGCCCTTTGTTGGATTTGAACCTAGAACCCCAGGTCGCTGCAAGTCAACTTTAAAGATATAAATTGTATGGGGCTCTCCCGAAACTCCACCCACAAATGGTGTCGGTGGAGATAGGGGTTAGGCATGATGGAAAATCCCTTCGTCCTTGGACAGATAAGCTCTCCATGTTTGTAGGGCCGAACGTTCACGTGTAAGGGAAGAACATGGATGCTATCCGACCGATCGTTGGGCCGAAAGTTATTGAAGGCGTACTGGCCACCTTAACACTTAGATTTCAGCTTTCATTTTAATGGTGCAAGTTATACTGCAACATGTGGATGTTGCAGTCCTAGATTCTTAGGTGGTCAAAAAATGTCCATCTGCTCCATATAAAGACACTTGTACTGTAAATGATGCATGATACTTCTTAGACTTAGGCCCAAGAGATTTTATAGGGGGCCTCCTGTTGTATGAAAAAGCGAGAATTTCACTACAGATGATACCTATGAATCTTGCAAAGGTTAAAGTTTCTTCAATCTCCTCGGTGCTCATTTACTCAGCCAGGAAGGCACAAATAATCGTTGGATGGCCCATTGCTACAATCAGTTGTCAGCCAAACATGCAACCAATGATTTGCATTCAAATTTAAAAGGATATTCCCATCTCAAATCATATAAATGGGGGATAATAAGATGATCACTGGGGGTTCGACCACTGGCATCCCCACCAATCCCAAGAAACGGAACGTAATCATACCAAGCTTGGGGTGGTCCACACTATGATTGTGGGGACAATGGGGTCCCTACTGATCGGCATGTCATCTCTGAGATGTGAATACCACTTTAAAGGTGGCCTATATGGATAAGATGGTGCTACTAGATGGACAGGGACCTTTCTAGGCTGGAGGTCTTTTTTTGGAGGTTAAAGGAGAAGTCCGGCGAAAATTTTTATTACAGTATTGTATTACCCCCCAAACGTTATACAAATACCCAATATACACTTATTATGGGAACTGCTTATAAAGTGCTTTTTTCCCTGCACTTACTACTGCATCAAGGCTTCACTTCCAGGATAAAATGGTGATGTCACGACCCGACTCCCAGAGTTGTGCGGGCTGTGGCTGCTGGAGAGGATGATGACAGGGGGACACTGAGGGACACAGGGCACTGGAGGGACACTGAGCATTCCTCTGCCATCATCCTCTCCAGCAGCCACAGTCCGCACAGCTCTGGGAGTCGGGTCGTGACATCACCATGTTATCCAGGAAGTGAAGCCTTGATGCAGTAGTAAGTGCAGGGAAAAAAGCACTTTATAAGCAGTTCCCATAATAAGTAACTTTTTGGGGGGCAATACAATACTTTATCAAAAAATTTTTCGACAGACTTCTCTTTTAAATATTGTGTTGTCGGCCTATTCTGTTTGTCTTGGAGAACTTCTGTACAGCTAATTCTACTGTAATTATCACGTCTAAGGATATCTGCCTGGTTATGCAAAACAAGAGTCCGTGGAGCCCCTCGTCAGTGTGGAGCAGGATTCTGGCTGGTTGGGGAAATGGTAAATCAACCAACAAAACATAGTAATGACTGAAATCAAGGAGATCATTGAAAAAATTCAAATGAAGTACTCCACTAGAGTCCCCACTAATGCCCCCAAAAATTTAAACAAGAGTCCGTGGAGCCTTGGTTGTGAGTCTCAAAACACGGGATAGTCAGATATCCCTAGCCTGTTGCCACGGGGTGCCTCCATGATGGGGAGAGCACCACACCACCCTTATAGATAGCCCCTTAAGTCCCACTCGGTTGCGAGTATTGGAACATAAATAGGGAAAAAACAGGACGGCCCCTTTTTGTCAACGTCTAACTCAAGGTGCCAGTATTGCGATCATGACAAGGGCTTGCCAAGGCAGGCATCCATCCACAGACAGCTGTTTCGGGGTATTTGTCCCTCGTCAGTGTGGAGCAGGATTCTGGCTGGTTGGGGCCATGACAAATCAACCTACAAAACTCAGTAATGACTGAACTCAAGGAGATCCTTGAAAAAATTCCACTGAAGTACTCAATCAAGAGTCCCCACTGATGCCCCCAAAAATTTAAATATGCAAAACAAGAGTCTGTGGAGCCTCGGTTGCAAGTCTCAAAACATAAGAATAGCCAGATATTTCTAGCCTGTTGCCACGGGGTGCCTCCATGATGGGGAGAGAACCACACCACCCTTATAGATAGCCCCTTAAGTCCCACTCGGTTGTGAGTATTGGAACATAAATAGGGAAACAACAGGGTGGCCCCTTTAGTTAGTTCAATTCACCAACAGAAAAAGGTGTAAATAATGGCTTCCCGTGGTTACCCTGGGTAGGCACCTTTGACCATATGTTGTTTTATTGCAGGTAGAGGATCTATTTATAATAGAAAATTCACCTTGGGAGTTGCTGGCTCTTTTCCCAGTTCTTGGTCCTGTAACAAATATACATGTACAGACGAGAAGCAAGTGAAGACCGTCTTTGACCTTTTTCCTTTAGCCCTTTATATTGTAAACTGCAGGAGAAAAAAATGTCACTTATATCATTGCACTCCTTCTAATACTAAGAAAACTATAGAACACATGATGCCATCATAAAACCACATTATTGAGATTTTCTACAATTTTTACATTCCTATTGTTTACTGAAAACGTTGTGAAGTATGTGAAAAATGCCTTGCCGTGATTTCATTATCGTAAGCAATTCAATACTATTCTTATCAAGGGAGGTAGATCATTTCATATGACAACTCCATACAAATAGGTTAAAAACTAAGCATCAGGACTTAAAGGAGTTCTCCAGCACTCTGGTATTGATGGCTTATCCTTAGTATGGGTGATAAATACCAGATCATTGGGTTCCCCCCTCACCTTTCAGATGACTGAAGGGACTGCAGCACTCCTGCATTCCCTATATTGGAATAGAGCTAGTAGTGGTTGAACCTGGTACTGCAGCTAACAATGCTCAGGCAAGGAAGAACAAGCGGAGGGGTGGCATTGCAGTGATGGCTAGGAGCAAGCAGGAGAAACGAGGGGAAGCAAAGGACATCAGTGGATGGCCACTGAGGAGCAAGCAGGACTAGGTGGAGATTAGTACGGGCAAGATCAGGACCAGGGCGGCACAAATGGTAAGTATCAGGACACCACTGGGTGCCGCCTGGTGGCATTATACCTGGCTTGTTCTGTAACACTCAGATAATGGAACAAATTAAAGGGGTATTCCACTCAAACTGTCTGGCTGACTTTATCTGCAACTCGCTAGCTGCTTCATAATGCTGTTAGGGACATTCTAAGGTCAAGTTGCACATAAACTCACTGTGATCATCCCTCCCTGCATTACAAAGAAGCTACAAAGTTGCAGATAAAGCCAATCAGCCATCTCAGAAGGGAAGAGAGAGACAGAGAGAAAAGCTCACAAACAGATTTTTGTGTCTTCAGCAGAAAGCAGCAGCAGCTCAGAACTGGGGGAAGGAGACTGAATAGATAATAACAAGTATGGAAGGAATTGTTAGTCTCACCATGGGCAGCAACATAGGAAAAGTTATGTTTTAGCGGAATACCCCTTTAAATAATCAGTAATACTCAATTTAACCTGTGGTGGCGCTGTATGGCGGGAAATACTTACCGCCAAGTTTTCCCACAGCTGGTGGTCTCAATGGAGGGGCACTGTGATCTGGTCATTGTCAAGTGAACTCTTTAAAGGGGTAGTGCGGCGGTAAAGAATTATTGACAGAATAACACACATTACAAAGTTATACAACTTTGTAATGTATGTTATGTCTGTGAATGCCCCCCTTCCCCGTGTCCCACCCCCACCCGTGTACCCGGAAGTGTGGTGCGTTATACATACCTGACACGTGCCGACTCGTCTCCGATCTTCAGTCTGCGATGTCGTCTTCGGACGGCCGGGCCGAATCCCTCCGACCGTCCTGAGTGCCGGCCGCCCTCTGCCGCGTCATCGGCTGCTCAGACGCGATTGGCTGAGCACAGTTATGCCGATGACGCGGCAGAGGTCGGCCGGCACTCAGGACGGTTGGAGGGATTCAGCCTGGCCGTCCGAAGACGACATCGCAGACTGAAGATCGGAGACGAGTCAGCACGTGACAGGTATGTATAGCGCACCACACTTCCGGGTACACGGGTGGGGGGGGTGGGACACGGGGAAGGGGGCCATTCACAGACATAACATACATTACAAAGTTGTATAACTTTGTAATGTGTGTTATTCTGTCAATAATTCTTTACCACCGCACTACCCCTTTAACTCCCTTATAGTCTTAAAGTCAATCATATTGTAATACAAAAACAAATTGTTCCCTTTAAATCTATGACCATCTATTTATGAAAAGGAACATGCAGTCACAGGCTGATGGTCCATATTGTAAGACTGTAAGACTATTGTACTAGATCACCAATTCAATACAATAAAAAAGATTCTAGCCTTATATACAACATATGATAGGGATGACCCTCGCTGCTAGGCTTTCTCTTCGCCCCTGGAAGAGGGGGGTAACTAAAAGGATCAGACTGCCCATTGGAGGGGGTAGGAGTCTATAGCAGATGCAGGAGCTGTAAGTAAAGATAACCTTCACCTAACAAGTCAACCTGATCAATAAACCAAATCAAATCGACCCCTTTAGTATTTATGCTAAGTCATATTTTAAAGCAAAGACAAAAAAAATTGATTTTGCAATGTGCCCCATAAACAAGTATACATGGAAGCGGAGACATTATTAAACAACCTTGACTCTCCTGAGCAGAGTCCACACATTTCTCAGAAACACCATTAAGTGGTTTCTAAGTAGTTTCTTTACAGCTGTTCTCAGACATAGACAATGCACCTGGAAGACAAGCGCCTCCACGTATTTTATTAAACTGTAATGACTCGAGTCCGCGCATTCAGGTAATGTAGACAATGTATGCCATATGTGATCCCAGGCCTGCAAATAACTGCTGACTCTTACATTTAGCCAAAAAAAGATCTGGTAATAATCAGAGAGGACCCAAATTAAAACAGCTACATGGAGTTGGCTCATCACCGAAAACACGATCCAGGGGCCCCTTATCAGTATTGGACTGGGGTTTATTGGGACCAACGGTGGAGATGATTCTGAGAGTTCACCCCTCCTTGTATGCAGAACTTGTGAATGTCCACTTGTGATTGCTTTGTAATCTTTGTTGTTATCACTGTACAAACAGGGTATCTTGTCAAACATAGGTACCAGAGTATTCCTTGACAGGAGTGGGATTCAAATTTTTAACAATAGATTCTTTACTTGGCCAACTAAAATATGTATGCAAGATACCTGCACCATATAGTAATGCAGAAAATTATCACTAAATTAAAAATCAAATAAAACTATTACAATAACAAAGTTCATTGCAGAAACCAAGGATGAAAGCTCAGTACTTAAAGTGTCACTGTCGTTTAAATTTTTTTTTGCAGAAATCAATAGTACAGGCGATTTTAAGAAACTTTGTAATTTGGTTTATTAGCCGAAAAATGCATTATCATGAAAAAGCAGTTTGAAGCTCTCCCCCCTGTCTTCATGGTTCTCTTATGGAGACGAGAGGGGTTGAGGGACATGAGGCACCAAAACAGGACAACAAAGAGTTAATTTACATCTACATCACCGGGCTATCTCCTCTGAGGCAGCACTGACCTCTCTGACCTTTGAAATCCGGCTTTCACACAGGTTCCACTGTGTATTCCTTTGTTCTCTGCTCTCTGCTGCTGACTAATCTCCCTCCCCTCTCCATAGGTTACACAGGGCTCAACTGATGTAAAAGAGTCGAGATTTCTTGAAAATGAGCAATGAAAGAGAGAGAGGAGGGGGGGCTGGGGAAAGTCTTGAATGCAGATAATGGCATATTTTCCTAATAAGCCCAATTACAACGTTTCTTAAAATTACTATTGATTTCTGCAAAAAAAAAAAAAAAAAACCACGACAGTGACAATTTGTTACAGTACCAGAACCAAGCTTATAACATCAATACAGTACCAGAACCAAACTCATTACATGGTGTACTGGAACCAAGCTCATATATGTACCAGAATATTATATCTAAAAGTACAAGCACTAACCTCTTTAATATTGGAACTAAGTTCATTGCATAAGTATAGTAGTACGACCAAGTTTATTATACCTAAGCAGTAACAGGACTAAACTCAATAATACTAGAACTAAATTGATTGCATAAACAGAGTAATAGAACTAAGCTAAACATATACTCAATACATACAGTACCAGAGCCAGGCTGTATAAGTACAGTGCCAGAACCACCCAAAGTCAGTACATACAGTATCAGAGTCAGGCTCAGTACATGCAGTACCAGGACTAAGCTGATTACATACAAGGAGTACCAGAAACAAACCTAATGATAAAAAAATAAAGGTTACTACATAAATACAGTACCAGAACCAAGCTCAAATCAGAGATTAAAGTCAGGTTGACTTTCGCTATAAACATTATGACTTAAATTATGACTCCCAGTATAGCCTGAATGACTGGGAGTCTGGGTATGCTGGGAGTTTGGCTTTTTCCCCTTAGAAGAGTTGTCTTATGATCCCAATGAAATGGGTTACAGATATAGAGTAGAATTATAGTAACTTCTAGAGCCCAATGCAAAACCTGTATCAGAATTCCCACCTATTTATAGCCAGAGGATCCTGTAGGTCTCCTGGTCACCTTAGCACTAGGGCCAGGTTGCCACCACCACCTGCATCCCCTATTACTGTACTGTGCACTGGATGCCCATAGTGTAGTACCTTATTATTCTACGTATAGCATAGCAGATTGTACTTTTATACAAGAGAAATTGCCCTCAAACTTCAGCGTCCGGGTGTTCTCTGCTAAAGACGGCATGCAAAAAGATATTAGCGACATTTGGCCACTGCATTCGATTTATAATGGAATGATACGTAATTGTATCCTGTGAAATGTTTATCAGGGTGTGCTCTTGCAATTAAGAGATCCAAACATTGGAAATCCCTCGGAGATTTCACGAGCTTATGGGCATTATAGTCATGTGTACTGGTGATGCATTTCCTGTTTACTGACACCACCCAAACCACACAGTCATTCAGAATACTTCAGGAACACGATTGATATAGTTTGGCTTATATTTGCATTTTATGTCCACCAGCTTGAGCTAGGTACTTTGATAATAACATTATATAGAGTGAGGGGGTTGGGGTGTAATTATGAGCAGATCTAGTTATCGTGATGGAATATCGGTACTGAGACCCATTATCCTCACTGGACAAAAGGCAACAAGTTTTAAGAAGCACTGAACCCTACACTTAGGATCTGAGAGTCTAAGGGCCATATTACATGGAGTAATAATTTGCTCCATGTAATAAAGACAATGATCAGCTGATGACAATGATCCTTGGCTGACCGTGTCTTTTGGTCCTGCCTAAAAATCATTGGCTGCCGATTGCTACATGTAGTAGAGATGTGCTGCCGAGGCGGATAAATGTGTAAAGAAAATAATAAAGGTTATACGTACTTGTCCAGGCTCCCCGATGCTTCTGCCCACTCCCCAGTATCTTCCTGAATTCTGCCTACTGCCCGCAGCCACCACTGGAACTGCAGAGGCAGTCTCTGAAGTGACAGGCCCTCAGCCTATCACTGGCCTAGATGGGACAGCGCTGCAACCAGTGATTGGCTGAGCGGCCTGTCACTTTAGAAACCAGCTCTGCAGCTCTCGTAGTGGCTGCAGGCAGAAGCCAGGACGATACGGATATGAGAAGCACTGGGGAGTGTAGACAGGTATGTATAAGCGTTATTATAACGAAATATATACAATAGTCTAGCCGAGAAATAGGCTCAATAAAAGGGTGCCGATCTAGCAGATTAGCACTTGTTTACATTGGTGATCAGGATGTGTAATACGGCCCTAAGTATCTCTAGTATTATTGGGAAAAAATGATAAAAAATTAAGCGCACCATGACCGCCATGCTGCTAGAAGATACTGTAGATGCTGTAGAAGATGCTGTGCATGCACCAGAGGTCAGTGGGGGGAGACAGTGGTGCTAAAAGACTAAGCTCACAGATGGTTGTTAGTTGTATAGGAGATGGACAGAACAACTGAATGAGGTGGTGGGAGCAACAACATACCATAAGGATGAGCAGAAATGATCTTTGCAAAGAGCCATAGCTGTGAGGCCTGCAACAAGACTGACTAAGCAGTAAAGGACCAGTGATGAGGTGCCACAAGGCCTGCAGAAAGAGACTCCGTTGTGAGGGAGAGGACGTAGTTCCACACAAGCAGCAAGTGGAGATGTCACAATGGCTGGAGTGGTCTCTGGGACCCTTGGTGCTACCCTGGATGGTCACCACACTATAAAGAGAGGAGCTATACAGGTGAGATGTTGTTTAGTCTGCTGACAAATGGGGTACCCTTGGTGATATGTGTGCAGATAAAAACCAGGATACTGTGACTGTGACTATTGCTCAATGATGAATAACATTAGTTAAACAGGGTTTAAATGTGTAAGTTTCTTATCTTCACCCTCTGCACTGTTTTTGTTAAACCCTGAATTTTAATAATATGTAAATTAGGTAGTTTGGTGCACTGGGGGTGGGACTACAGTGCTCCAACTGCCTGCCCCTCATGAATATTCATCTACCATTCTGCAGTGATGAGCAGCCTCAATAGTAGGCAGTGGGGGGACAGATCGGTACACTAGGGACCATGGTCCTTCCCTCAGTGCACCTAATCTCCTCATTTACATATTAATAAAATGTAGAAATTAGCCAAATCACTGTTAAGAGTGATGGTAAGAAAACTTACCTGCCTATAGACCAGACCACAATATATTACTATCATTATGGGAAAAAAGATAATAAGAAAGAATAAAACAAAAGCTAGAGGGAGAGATAGAAACTGTATATATAGTTATTGCTAGAGATGAGTGAATTGAAAAAAAAATTTGGTTCGCCAGGTTCATGAATTTGTTTGCATAAAATTTGCAAACTAGCGAAACAAACCTTTACGTGCAATACTCACCTGTCCGCACTTCCCTAGTGTCCTCTTCTGTGTCTCTGGTTTCTTCTGTGTCTCCGGTGTCATTTTCTGTGCCCCCTCCAGCCAGTTGGGGCAGTAGCAGCCAGTGATTGGCTGAGCAGGATGGAGGACACTAGAGACACAGAAAGAACCAGACACACAAAAGAGGACACTAGGGAAGTGTGGACAGGTGAGTATTGCACGTTAAGGTTTGTTGCGCTGGTTTGCAAATTTAAGCATTAGAGTTGAACAAACTTCAAAGATTATCGTTATCCGAACCTGAGCATGCACCATCTGATTAGCAGTGGCTGTTGAAGTTGGATGCAACCCTAAGGCTGGCTGGAAAACATGTCGTAAGAGACCGGCCGTTCCGTGACCCGGCCGGGTCACGGAACAGCCGGTCTCAGGCCGGATACCGGCCAGGTGATCTTTCCGGAGCCGCTTGCTTCACTGTGTGAACTGACAGGGCTTTCTGCGGCCGGAATTCACTGAATTCTGGCCGCAGAAAACTGACCTGTCAGTTTTTTCCAGTGCCACACGGGATCCTGGCCGGAGCGCATACGATGTGTGTACGCTCCGGCCGGGATCCCATTGCAAATAAGGCATTGTTCAACTCCTCAAAACTACGGCCGTAGTTCTGCGGCGAGAACTACGGCCGTAGTTTTACGTAGTGTGAACCTAGCCTATGACTGTATCCATGTCTTCTAGGACTCACTAGGGCTGCATCAAACTTCAGCAGCCACTGCTAACCAAATGCTTCACAAAATTTTAAAACAAAACTTGCAAAAATTTGCTTGGCCGACGAAGCGTATTTTAACAAACTTTGCTTTGTATCCAGCTTTGCTTATCTCTACTTATTACATCATTAACATTTGCCTCTCTTCACACTTTCGATGTGATCCTAAAGCACTAAAAGTTCCTAAAAAGTGAGATTGTGGAAAATATTCTCGATGACACCTCTGTGGCTGTACTCACCCAGTCCTTACATAAACATACTGACAAGTCAACCCCTTGGAGACCACTCCTATTAATGACCTCCTTATGCCCATCTTAGTCACCCTGCTGTAGTTTCTACTTTAGAGGTTTATATTTGCACTTTTCCTTTCCTAAAAAATGAAAACCTCCATCCTTGAAACTATGGAACATCAGTCTAATTACATTTTTGAGTAAATTGAGCTATCTATTTCCCTCCGAGTAGCAGATGACTCACCCTAAATTAAATGCCTCTGGCTCATTGGCTTGATGGCTGACCTACCAGCCAAGAAGTCATAAAAACACAAGCAAACTGGGCGAAAAAATACATGAATTACATAATAGTTTCAAAAGTCTCAAAGATTTCCTGTTAGTTCTCGTCCTTGAGGATAAACCACAAAGATGGGAGCTTCATAGTATCTGGCAAGGGCATATCGGACCAAAAATATCATGTAACCTGGGGGAAAATATTTCAAAAACATGTTAGATTTCTGTCTATTTTATTGCTCTGGACTCTAAATATGATCAGTAATTACAAGTCCCAGAGGCGTCCTCCCCTGTAACAGGGTTAGAAATCCAGTGGATATGTCTTTTTTATCTCAGGCTCCCAGCCCAAGTGTTAAAAGAGCCAGTTTTCTCCATTTTATCTGATTTTACTTCTCAACTCATTTTAAAAAAGTTTCAAATTTGTAAAGTACATCTATTTGAAAATTCAAGTCTTCCAGTACTTACGAGCTGCTGTATGTCCGGCAGGAAATGGTGTCTGCTTTCTAGTGTGACACAGTGCTCTCCGCTGCCACCTCTGTCTGTATCAGAAACTGTACAAAGCAGAGGGTTTCTAGGGGGATTTTTTCACTACTTGGTTGACACTAATGCGGTGATCCCAGTGACACTGTCCTTTTCTCAAAACTCTGCCTCTTCTCGCTATTGGTGCCGTTTTGTTTGTGTGCACCGGCCCAGCTCTATGCACTGGCGGTGGCCCCCCCCCCCCCCCCCCCCCCAGTGTAATGGTATCCCCTCCCCTCGGTGACACAGCCAGACTTGACTCTAATGGAGGTTTGTCACCAAGGGGAGGGAATATCATTACACTGGGGGGGAAGGGCACCTCCAATGGATAGAGTGGGCTGAAACCAGCGCCAATCATGGTAACAAGGCAGCGTCTTTAAAAAAAAAGGACCACGCCACTGGGATCACCCCGGCAGCATTGACTAGGTAGTGAACAAAAAAAAAATCACTACTTCACCTGGTACATTAGCTTTAATGTGTGACAATATCTTCTGCTGGTGCCTTGTTTTGTCCCTTTTTTTATTTGCTTGAAAAAGACGAAGCTGTAACCAGAAGTGGAAACATTGCTCATTTCTGCTGCTTTTTTCTGTATATCACTGCACCAATAAAGTGTGGAATAGATGGAATGTATACTGTGGTTACACTTGTTTTCCCAGGATTAAGGCCTTGGGTATGAGGACGACCCCATAGTCGGCACACATGCATCCAAGGTTTTTTGGTGGTCGGCATTGTCCTACATTCTTTCTTTTTATTCCAATAGAGAGCCCTCAGAGATGGTGCTCCTTGAGCAGATGATTCGTAAAACCAAGGATTATCTAACCTGTGTATATGCTTTCTGGAGATTTATATTCATAGTTTACTTTCCATGACTCATTCCACATTAGCGAATTATTCTGATGATCTAGCCTTGAACTGAAACGGCATGTAATAAACAGACCTTATATAATTAATATAATTCAGCGATGTGTTAAGAATATAACCCCCACCCCCCAATACAAAACATTTGTGCAATATGAAGAATGTCCCTTTTCTTCATCCTTAACGGGTTATTTCAGTGGCAAAATAATTTTTGTAGACTGCGCACTGTATAAAATAAAATAAAAAGTATACTCACCTGCTCTGATCCCTTGCAGCTGACATTCTAATGGTGTCCAGTCCCCACTGCACTTCCCTGCTTCCTGGTTTCCTGCTGCAATTGGTGGGGAAAACACGACACAGAAAGCAGGAAAAATTGGCGATCTAGATCAAGAACCTTGGACCATTTGAACGACAGCTGTAGGGGATTGGAGCAGGTGAGTATGCTTTTTTTTTACAGTAAAAACTAGGGTAAACTAGAGACATTTTTCTGCACCCCTCAGAGACTGATAGCTTAGGAAAAACACCAGTTTTTACCCTATTGTGCCCCACAGTGATTAGACCCCTATTTATACTGCCATGCGACAGTTTTGTGTTCCAGTAAGGATCCACTTTTAGCCCCATATAGAAGCTGAGAATATATATATACATATATATATATATATTAGTGATGAGCGAATAGTGAGATATTCGAATATTCGATATCCGTACGGATATCCTGCGAATATTCGAATATTCGATCCCATTAAAGTCTATGGGAACAAGTATTCGATTAGTGAAAAACATCTATTTGACCATTTGGAAGGTGAAACCGGAAGCTGGGGGATTTGAACGCTTATTGAATATTTATCAAATATTCGCGGGATATTCGTACGAATATCGAATATTCTAATATCTCACTATTCGGTCGAATATCTATTCGATCGAACAGTATTCGCTCATCACTAATATATATAGTTGTTAAGCTTACTTTGGTCTCAAACACAGTAGCTAGGCGGCACTTTGGCCCAATTATGACTAGTCTGCCCTTTGTAGCAAAAACTAGTGATAGAAATGCTGTACAGATTGGTGTATTACTTACATGATTCTGTTCAGACGTTCTCCTAATATGCAGGAGAGTAGGATTCTTGCCACAGCACAACCCCCCCCCCCCCCCCCCCCGCCCTCCAGCTGCTGATTGACAGGTGACTGCCTATACAGAGCATGGATATATAACTGCCAATCAGAAGCTGGTGGGTGGAGTTTACTGCTTCTTATGAATATCCAGGACTACTGAGCTCATGCACATAATAGAGAGGACTACTTATTGTCCATGTTATTCAGTAGGATATCTCTGGATCAGCTGCACAGAACAATGTAAGTGATACATCATTCTGTTCAGCTTCTCTGTCACTAGTTTATGCTACCCTTATATAGGACACCATAATCCTACTGACAGAGTCTCCTTAACATCGCTCAAGATCTGTGTATAGAATTTTTATGTGTCTCCATGTATAGTCACCAACCCCATCTGCTTCCATACAACTTGTCGGATTGCCATTTCTGCAGGTGGAAGAGAGTATAGCTGCAGGATCAAACTATAAATGGTTTATTTGTCATCTGAAACCATGGATACTCATAGATCTGCATAGTAGCCCCATACATCAAACGGTAGGTGATTATAATAAAGATAATTAGTGTTTTTTGTTATAGATACTGCGGGGCAATAAAATGATGGTTGTGAAGGTGTCTATACCCTTTATCCTCATGTCGGATCCTGTACACGCATAATCAGGGCTCGTCGGGAAACAGCAGGTATAGGAATTGCCTACCAGACCTGCTCTTTGCCAACAAATATGAGTCAGCGCTCCAACGTCAAAGCCAATTCATAGGGATTTTCCTTTGGGCTTCAGGCTTCCATGGCTACCCTACTGCTTTAGCAATATGGCTCGGAGCCTGAAATGAGGATTTACATTTTATAACATCACTAAATGATTGACATTATTAAGTTGCAAGCAAAGTGCGTGCTGAGACTATTGACAGTGGTTGAAACCTGGTCGCGTTCCATGTAGGAACACCCTGACTACCCAGCCAGCCAGCCTGGAGGAACGATTTGGTCATAAAAAGCCATCTAATGATATTGTTATTACTTGAGAATCGAGCGTGTTGTTACAGCCATTCCATCACTCCTGTTAATTGTGCTCAATGGGATCAGCACTCTATTTGCTTAGTAAGTATAAGCCACGGGATGGTGTAAAACGTATTATATCTTTAATCTATACCTGACAGATTATCACTCCGCAACACGAGTTGAGTTGATCTACGTGGACGGCGACGCAACTCAGGCGGCAATGACAGCCGGGTGTTAACATGTTGTCTCAAATTAACGTCTTATAAAAATGAAACAAAGATAAAGAATTTTTGCTCTTCTGTGCCGATGGCTTCTTAAGTGATATGGAAACTGTAGAGCATCGGGTTACATGGTAAATCCGCACTAAAGATTTTTGATGACAGCAGGGCATGCGAAAAATAACTTTAAAAGTAACCGTGGCGCACAACTTTCTCCATACTATTCCTTTCCATTGTACAGGGGAGGAGAAGGCCCTTCTACAAGATTTAAAGGTAAAGGAATGAAAGACATAAAGCACTCGCAGGTGATAGCTTTGTGCATGTATCCATTTATCTTAAAGGGGTTGGCAAATTTCATAGTAAAATTGTTCAGGGTACGGTACTAGTAACTGTACTCACTGTATATACTGACAGCAGCTCCCTGTGTACCTAATAGAGCTAAAATCAGACTCCCCTCCTCCAGGCTGTGCTGTCCTGCTCTGTGGTGAGTCTGTCCATAAGATGGCTAACATGGAGGAGCATGTGGTCATGCCCCGCCCCCAGTGTCCTCCATATACAGGCTTAGTGGTGGACACTGGGGGTAGGGCATTGTCACATGCTCCTCCATGTCAGCCATTTTATAGACAGAATCACCACAGAGCAGGATAGCACAGCTTGAAGGAGGGGGGTATGGTTTTAGCTCTATGAGGTTGGCTAAGTGCAGTTAGTACACTTACTAATACTGTACACTGAACAATTTTACAAAGTGGCCAACCCCTTTAAGTATATAATAATAAAGAAAAAACATTATATAATGTAACACAATATAATAAGTGAACTTGACAGAATGCCATCCTGTGGTTCTCAACGTGAGCTAAGGGTACATCGGCCCTGAGGAAAAACAAAATTCTAAGGAGAGGGGATCTATCATGGTCTATCTATCATGATCTATCATGGTATACATCCCTGTTTTCTGGTGTAAAAAATTGTTTAGGGAATGTAACTTTTGGAGGGGTGGTCTGTATGTACAAGGGGGCTGCTCCGGGTTATTCATATAGAGTAGAATGAGGCCTAGAGGGGATATGGAGGCAATTTATCAAGCTCAGTGTATATAATCCAGTCTAATATAAATTCCCATCCCCCATACACGCCGCCAAATTTACTAAGGGCCCTATTACACGGGACAATCATGAGAATTATGGTTATATTCTCTTTTGGGTCATGGCTTCATGATGAGCTTAAAGCTCCCTAGAAATAATCTTACCCCTGGCACTTACCCAATATTGACAGATGCTGCTACCAACCTTCACCTATATCAGCCAAGCTAAAGAAGGCCATGTCTTGCCGAAACGCGTACTTGCTGTAACTCATGCATGCTGCACTTGAATAAATTAGCAAACCTATTTGTTGAGTCCTGGGTTTTTCTTTCTATACATTGCTGGACCCATCCACCCTGTGCACCGATGGTCTCTGGAGTGCCACCCTTCCACCTCCACTACGTTGACTTATATGATGATATTCCGAATCTTATCACTATATTTAAAATATCAAAATTCCATTGAATCAAGAGTATGCAACTGATGAACATTAAAATGCCAGCTCCTTCTTTGTTGGTTGGCCCCTAGAAACACTGGATATTTTATTGATCCCAACTATGGGATTGGTTGTCTACATCATATAATGACTTCAATGAGTGCTGTCTGGTCATCAATGTTGGAAACTGTACAAGGAACATCAGATACCTAAAGTGAGTCTACAGACAGTGGATCTACAACTCCAAGCCTTAAGTTATATATACCTTTTTCGTGAGATGTTTTGATGTGCACTCTGTTCAACAGTGCATGACTATGATGCATAACCAACATCATTGACTCTTAACAATCGTAACCAGCTTTTCACAGTGCACAATACCCACTCCAGAAATACGTTTTGAGAAAAGATTTTAAGAAAAGAGACAAAGAATAGGATTATCTACACTACTTACCGTACTTTTGCATCTCAACAGGATTCCCTTTGCATAACCCCTTTGTATATTTAGAAGATACAGAGAAGAGTCACCTCCACCATTTCCACCTTCTCGAAAACACAAACAACGTGGGCTCCACGGGGCAATGAACATGTTGTTAGAGATGGGGAGTTTCTAGTCAATGAGAGCAACGCAATATGACGTGGTTATTTGTCCTTATAGTTGTTGTTGCCGTATGCCAACCCTTACGCTTCAAAGAAAGACACCAGACTGTATAGTCCTAAGTCTATGTCATTAAGGCACGGCTGTCCCAGTAGAGACTGGGGCTTGGAAGGATTACTGAGATCTGTGCACATTTCATCGTCTGTAATTCCGTCACTCACCAGCTTAGTACAGGGTCCACTGCAAATATTGTTGACCTACTACATTTCTGGTTGAGCGGGTGTGACTAGACTCAGGTAAAAGCCTCTTGCAATTGATCTTGAAGTTATGTGGTACCCCTGGGAATTCCATACTTTGCAATAGATCTTGATATACCATGCAGTATGTCCTCCCCAGCCCCGGCACACGCAAGGCTTAAGCCAATATTTACATTGCAGGTTATTACAAATTTACATACGAAAAGCTCCAAGCCAATGTAAAATATGTGACTTTCTTGTTTACACCGATAGCGATTGTGTGTCAATATGATGTGGTGACGCAGTTGACGTGCATTCCTTATGGTTGGTGACCTGGAACGTAAACATGTCTATAGTACTTCTGAATATGCATATTTAAAATTCTAGAAATGTAGGCGATATACGTCAGGTGTAAGTAGTTGCACTATTGTCATCTATGAGTCGCTGATTAAAATAGACAGGGAGATACCTGAGTCTGTCCTAGAAGAGTATGTGCCGAAACCTGATCTCCTTCAGGGCTTCCTTCGTAGAACTCCAGTGTCGGATTGTGGTTCTTGCTTTACTGCAGTTCCAAGGTTCCATTCACCTCATGTTTTGGGCTTCTGTTAAAGATATACTGTATGTCAGGAAGACTCCTAAGATATATATATCTGATAGAAGACAGCAATGTAAAAACATTGCACACTCCCAGAAGCAGACCCTGGGGAAGCACCGATGATGTAAATGCCCGTATGGGGAGATTCACTATTTTTGGACTGTCCATTAGTGCTGAGCGGATCATTCAAAATGTTCAGGTTCAGCAACATTATCCGAACCTGATTGCTGGGCTTTTTATTCTGCGTGCAGGCCCGCTTCTGCCATGAGGCGGAATGAGCCTTCCGCCTCAGGCGGCAGATTTTGCGGTCCGGCAGGGGGCGGCATTATGTCCCCCCTGCTGTCATTTTTGTTAAGTATCACTTAACAAAAATGACAGCGGCCGCTCACCTGTCCCGTCGCCCGCGCTCTCCACATCCCGTCAGGTCCCGCGATGTCACCCTGCAGCTGTCACGGACCTCCAGGCTGTGATGAGTGCCCGGGGTCGTGGGGGACGCGCTGGGGTGATCGGGTCGCGCGGGACCGCCCCGCGCGACCCGATCACCCCACTCACTCACCACAGCCTGGAGGTCCGTGACAGCTGCAGGGTGACATTGCGGGACCTGATGGGATGTGGAGACAGCAGAGAGCGCGGGCCGGCTGCGGTGTGGGACAGGTGAGTGGATGGCTGCGGCGGCGGGGGCAGGGGGAGGGGGGTGCCGGCCATCACTCGGGGCGGCCGCCTGAGGTTTGCCTCAGGCGGGCGAAACCCCAGAATCGGCCCTGTCTGCGTGGCTGTAGAAATTGGATTCCGCCCTTGGGGAATCAAATGCCTATCGTTCAGTTTCGGATATCGCTGTCAAACCCGAGCATTTTCACAGATCTACTTAAAATTACTGTCCATATATCAAGGATTAGAACATCACAGCTTTACTGGAAGAAGTCAAACAGTCTTTCTCCCCTCCTCCCAATCTCTCTGCAGGGAAGCGGTACTGCTGACAGCCACCCAACATTGATTTTAATGCCTGTGTGCACTACCACCACTCCAGAGGGAGGGGAGGAGAGGAAGGAGGTCCTGGTGCCACTTCAATCAAAGAGTTGATAGCCCACAGATATTAGATCACTTTTAATTGTAGAAAATCTTTTTAAGATACCACAGCTTTGGCATTGTTCGGGGAAAAAATCTCTATGGGCTGATGTGTAGTAAAAGTAATAAACAAGCTATACCCACCTACCCTGCTCTTCCGCTGTTGTGGTCTTGTTGGTTTGAAGTCCACTATTTTTTTGCCTTCTTATAGTTCCTTTGATGTCACGATGCTGTGGCATTGTCCTGCGTAAAGTAGTCATTGGCTGTACAAGGCAGTTCCTGTTTCGACATCTCAGAAACCAAGAAGATCAGGAACCCTTATGGGCATGTTTAGCATGTACATGATGACGTATGATGTGAACTGTGCTCTATGGTCATTTGTGAACCATCCAGTAATAAACATACCCTAGTGGTAATTGATAGGTTCCAAAGTCAGCTCCAAAATGGGTTGTTCTCTATGGGGCCTACCATTATATCGGAACCTGAGTCCTTCAGAGAATCCACTACTACTCTGGTGGACAAACACTGCTGGGTCCTAGTCTTGGTTTCGATATGTTTGTTGGAGTGGAGATATTCAGGTGTATGTAGGGAATGAATATCATATATACAAATTTGAATACAACACCCCTGTCAATGTCTGTGTTGCGGTACAATGGCCCAAACGTGAAGTAATTACCAGAACTAAATACATTTTCATTAATGGATATGAAGGGCCATGGAAAATGGCAAGTCTTTTAAAATGAGCCAGTTTGAAGGGGTTGTCCAGTGGGGTAAAAATATGCTTAAAAAAATCTGATCTTACTTTGGTCCCCACTAATCTCCACTTAAGGAAACTCCCACTCAGCCAACACAGCAGTTACAGGCCTCTGCCAGTGATTGGATGAGCAGATATTTCTATTTATCAAGGTCGGTACTAGAAAGTGGACAACAGGAATCGGGTACTGTCAGATGCCCCCACCAGGACAAGAGGACACAGTAATTAAACTTCAACTTTCATTGCCATAGAGGATAGAGGGACGGCTTGACCCAAGGACAACTACCTGGGGAGGGATTACATAATCCATAAGGAAAAAGGATGACACTAATCTAAATTGATGCCCCACCCTCCCCAAGTCCTATACCAGTGGCACCCTTTCTATTTGGTTACATTTTGGATGACATATCATGATCATATATAATATGATAACATATCTCATATGTCATATTTTTGAAAAATAAACACATTTAGGTGACCCGTCCCTTTAATTTTTTTCCCTTTTTTTCCTACAAAAAATATGTATAACAGTAACTTCACCCAGTGAGCGATGATACATTATATCACCTTGTATTCCGTTTGACTAAAGGATGACTCAGGTTTTATAGCTGCGCTGTTAAAACCCGCGAATTGTTCATGGATCTTATAAAATTTCATCAGGGGACTTCTTCAAAGCGAGCGGGTTAATTGTTGGTGGTTTTCTTGTTATGACAGGCTTAGGATCGGAGGGGAACCTGGTAATTAAATGTAATTAAGCATAGCTAACATGCCTCCATAATACCTTAATAGAGCCCAATGTGAGCAGAATTAATTCTACGTGTTAGCTAATAGAATTACCTCGGGAATCTCCTTTTCACTTTAGTCTTTATAATGTACATCTTTAATGCAAGAGAAAGCATGGAGATTAAAAACACCACTCAGGTACATTGCTGTGTCAAAGGTAAGCAACTTGTGGGTTGAACTACAAGTTCCAGCATGTTCTGCCAGACAAAGAACACTGTTGCTTGGTATATCTAAACTGGTAGGCCCACCTTAAATTTATAAAAAAAAATATAAAATAATACTGCTATTAACTAACGTCCACAGGACAGGTGAAAAGTGTCTGACTGGTGGGGGTACCAGGAGGTAATATCATGTCCCCTTTGTCCCACGAGTGAGTGGAGCGTCAGTCAAGGGTATGCACTCTTGGACTGTCAAATAGAGAATAGTGTTGTACTGTGCAATTTTTAGAGGTCCCATAGTGAGTGACCAGAAGGGAATTGCACATACTCACCCACCACCGTCTTCTCTCATTATTGGTAGCGGTCCCAGCAGGTGAAGACACGCCAGTCAGGCATGCATGCTGCTGCTCAACTCACTTCCTGAAGATAGCAGAGCATTGTAGCTGTCTGTCTTTGTCAGACACATAGCAAGTGACTGGAGCAGAAGCGCGCATGCATGACTGCCCATCCACTTACTCAGAGGACAAGGACCTTTGTTCTCATCATTCATGGGGGTCCCATCCCTCAGACCCCCAATGTTCAGATACTTAGCACCTGTCATATGTAAAGGTGATACATTTTTATATTATTTAAAGGAAAAGTCTGGCCATTTTTAAAATCTGGCAGTCGGCAGGGGCAGGGGGGAATTTGATCAGGAGTAGGAACTTACCTCTTCCTGTGCCCACGGTGAGCAGGCTTCGGGATCTCCAGCGCTGACACTTCACGACCCAGCTGATGGACTGGCAGCTCAGTTAGTCAATGACTTGGATAGGACGCTGCTCCAATCACTGATTGGCTGAGCGGCCAGTCCATAAGCCAATAAAGTCTTGGGACCCCCGCTGGAAGGCATTTTCCCTGAGTTGTGATGACGGGAAAATGCCTTCCAGCAGGGGGTCCCAGGGCCGCTCCCACCGCTCACCACAGGCATGGGGAGAGGTAAGTGCCTACTTCTGATTAAATTCCCCCCCTGCCCCTGCCAGCTGCAGATTTTAAAAATGGCTGGACTTCTCCTTTAAATATTGGTACTCGCCAAATGTCTCTTGTCATTGAGCCCATTTATCTCATTCCTCTTACTCTAGGGAAATCTCATGTAATCAAAACATATAAAAAAAAGTTAAATAAAATTAAAAAAAATAAAAAGATTTTATATAAACAGAAGGTAGCGTGACAGTTATGCCAGGAATTCCTCTAAATCGATCATCTGCGGATCTCTTAAGTATATGTTTCTGAGAAAAAGATGACAAATGAATAATTGTGTTATTTTACCGTGTGATGAAGACAATTGACGGCTTGAGCGGAATCTCTCATCAGCTTCACGTGTATCCATTGTGTTTCTGTGTAGCTTTACTTTGGCTCGGTAGTGAATTCCTCACCTAAATATCTGAATGAAGATGAGTAATTCATGACTTCATAGGGTTAACTTCTCACATAATGGTATATATATCTAAATATAATGGTGCCACCAGTTATACATATATTATGTTTAGAAATGAGCTAACCTGGAGCATGCTCGAGTCGATCCGAACCCGAACTTTCGGCATTTGATTAGCGGTGGCTGCTGAAGTTGGATAAAGCCCTAAGGCTATGTGGAAAACATGGATATAGTCATTGGCTGTATCCATGTTTTCCAGACAACCTTAGAGCTTTATCCAAGTTCAGCAGCCACCGCTAATCAAATGCCGATCGTTCGGGTTTCGGATAGACTCGAACCCCAACCCGGTTCGCTCATCTCTAATTATGTCCATGCAACAGACCTTGCCATATGCCATTCTGTATAAAGCCGGCCATGCACATTAAATTATTTTTGACCCATTTTTGGAATTGGCTAACCTACATAGAGGCCTCCTAAATCTTCCACAATGTCAGATGACGGGAAAAAGAAAATTGGATGTAAACACAGATAAACCTTGTATTGGAGATAAGCCACCACCAGAAGTAGGAGCTGGCAGAAGATTCTATTTAAAAATGTCAAGCCTTCCAGTACTTATCAGCTGCTGTATGTCCTATAGGAAGTGGTGTATTTTCTCCAGTCTGACACAGTGCTCTCTGCTGCCACCTCTGCTCATGTCAAGAACTGTCCAGAGCAGGAGAGGTTTTCTATGGGAATTTGCTACTGCTGTTCTTGACACTGACAGAGGTGGCAGCAGAGAGCAGTGAATACACCAATTCCTGTAGGGCATACAGCAGCTGATAAATACTGAAAGACTTGAGTTTTTTTTAATAAAAGTAATTTACAAATCTAAAAACTTTTTCTTTTCCCCAAAGCAACCCTTGAAGAGTGGAGAACTGCCTATGGCCGAGTTAACACAGCGTAAGACACTGGCCGTTCTGTGACCCGGCCATGTCACAGAAAGGCCAGTGTTAGTGAAGATCATCCCGGACGATACTGCAGTACCGTCCGGATGAACTTCATTTATGTTGAATTGAGATGCGGGCATACCCATGTGTGCCTGCACCCCAGTTTACCATTGTACACAATGGAGAGTGTGACTGGAGCCACACTTTCCATTGTGTTAACTGACAGTTCTGTGCGGCCGCTAGTCAATAAATAGCGGCCGCACAAAACTGACAGGTCAGTTTTTCTTCTAGGGATCCTGGGCGGAGTGCTTTCTATGTGTATACTGGACGTCCGGGATTCCATTGGTTTCAGCGCAATGCATATTTTGAATTAATCACGGCCGTTTTTGCAAATTCCAACAACGGCCGTGATTAATTCAAAATATACATTGTGTGAACATGCCCTATATCTAGAAAATGGAATAAAAACTATACACCTTTAATTCTCTTCTCTTCAGATGGCACCTTTTGTTATGCCGACACTCAGCAAACACTTAAAGGGGTATGCCACTCAAACATAACTTTTGATATGTTGCTGCCCATGGTGAGACTAACAATTCATTCCACACTTGTTATTATATATTCAGTCTCCTTCCCCCAGTTCTCAGCTGCTGATTTCTGCTGAAAACACAAAAAACTGTGTGTGAGCTTTTCTCTCTGTCTCCCCCTCCTCCCTCCTCCCTTCTGAGACGGCTGATGTAAACAAGTCTCTAACTGGCTTTATCTGAAACATTTTAGCTTCTGTGTAATGCTGGGAGGGTTACTGTGAGGTCAAGTTGCTAATGAACTTACTGTGATTAATTCTCCCATCATTACAAAGAAGCTACAATGTCGCAGATACAGCCTGTCAGGGACTTGTTTACATCATCTGTCTCAGAAGGGAGGGGGGAGGAGGGAGTACAGAGAGAAAAGCTCACACACAGATTTTTGTATCGTCAGCGGAAAGCCGCAGCTGAGAACTGGGGGAAGGAGACTGAATAGATAATAACAAGTATGGAAGGAATAGTTAGTCTCACCATGGGCAGAAAAATATCAAAAGTTATGTTTGTGTGAAATACCCCTTTAATACCTGACCCCCACTGTGCCAGCAGCATTGTTCTTGGTTTCTTTGTCCACCCCAGTAAAGGTCAGAAACATGAGGCATTGCTATAACACGCAGAAGTTATAAACCTCCTGAGTACCTAGCCATAGAGAAATGTACGGAGTAAATGGACAGCTCAGGATGCACTTAGCTGCCCCGTCCCGGCAGTAAAGGAGATTACGGTATCCATGTATTGGCAGTTTCCCTTTAGTAGACCACAAGGGCCTAAGTAAAATGAGAGGTAATTGAGGATTGAGCGGAGGGAAAGATTATCTAAAGCTGAAAGGGATCGTCAGAGAAGATTAAAGTGAGTGTGAGATCTCAGAGGAAGCGACACTTGTGATTTAAGGCAGAAAACAAGAGTTCCAGCAGTATTTCCTGGCAGCGCTTACCGGCATCCTGTTAAAACTTTCGAAGCGATGTAAAAAGTTTGTCATTTTTTACTAAAGCCTCAGTGACCACTATATTACACGGAGAAATGAAATAAACACAAAACGTGTCGCTGCCGATTCCTGTTATCCCGGAGAAGCCAGGAATAAACTAGAGACACTTCACAGAGACAGATGAGCCCAGCCGCTCATTCATCCAAAGGGAAAAGGGCATTGACTTTATGATGGATGGCCGTGTTGTAAGCCGGGGAGCACCGGCATATTGGGGGGGGGGGATTCTGGCTACTGAGCTGATGTATATATGTAAAACAAGGTCACTCTCCTATATGTAGTGAGTAGCCTTAGGGCTCTATTATACAGAGCGATAACCGGGACGAGTCGGCCAATTATCGCTCTATGTAATAGAGACAATGATCAGCCGATGACAACAATCATCGGCTGATCATTGTTTTAGGTTTAGACCTAAAATCGGTGGGTGCCAACCACGCATAACTATGTGTCCCGGCCTGTGATTGTCTGAGTGGCCTGTCAGCTGACAGGCCGCTCAGACACTGATGGACTGGGAAGCTGCGGAGCATAGGAGAAAAGACCAGGAGCGGGGAAAGGTTAGGTATCAGGTGTATGGGCAAGGGCTGCATGGACATCGCTAACAATGTCCATGCAGCCCTTACTGGCCGATTATCGAGCCGTGTAATAGGTCCAGTAAATCTGCTAGTTTACTAAAATGATTGAGCTGTAGTCGGCCCTTGTAATAGTACCTTTACTCCTTAAGCCTTTTGGGCCTTATTTGGCACCAGGCACCTCGGCAAGACCTATAGTTGTGCGCCTGTTGCTTCAATCTAATGTAGAGGTTTAGCATTGCTAATCTGTCTCAGTGACCATGATACCCTAAAGCCCTCTTTACACTACAGGAAAATCTATCTAGATTTTACATCAGAAAATCCGCTAGATTTGTTGACCCATACGGTTCTATTGGGCAAGCTTGCATTGCTTGGCAGCCTAGATAAATGCCGAAGCTGGACCTTTAACTGTATAAGCTTCTTATTAGGAGCGCATACAGTTAAATGCAGCAATGCGTTTCATAGGGCAGGGAGCCATTGGCTGTCCTACATCTTTTCTGCATGCTTGTGTATACAGGTCCCAGATGTCTAGTAGGCTGTTATTAACAGAAAATGTCTTCCCTGCTAACTTTTGCCCCCATTGTATTATTAACTATCTAAAAAAAAATCTAAAAATTTACTAAAAACAAAACAAATAACTGAAAAAAAGTTTAAAGCTCCCAAGCCTCTCTAAACCCCTAACCAATGGCGATAAGCAAACTGATTCTTAATTGAATTCACTTGTAAAAAAAACAGGAGTAGGGACTTCTGTCAAAAGACTGAAAAGACAGGCATCTCTGCTCCTCCATGCACAGGAGGAATAATCACAGAGCGCCTGGCACAGCAAATCTAGTAAAAAGTGCACCATTGTAATAAAAATAAGGCCATACTTACCGCCTCAATCCCACCATGGCTCTTTTTTCCAACAGGGCTCCGACTGCAGCTTCTATAGGGATCACCATGGGATCTGTTACATTGGCACTCGGTTACTAAGCCCTTACATGGCTCAATGATTGTTTAGTAAGGGCTGCACAGACATCGTAGTTTTTCAGTATGTGTCAGAGAATGTATATATCTCAAACATACAACAATCACCCTTGGCCCCCCATTTCAGCCCCTCACCTATCTGCTTCTATGGCTTTAATAAGAAATGACTATCCCAATGTACAGAGATTATACCTACACTTAGGGGGGGGGGGGGGGGAATTACATGTGAAGCTATAATAGGGTTTTGTTCTCGCTGCTATAATGACATCATACGTTACACAATGTACACATAGTTGACATCGCTATGCACAGGAGAAAAATTAGTATTCGCTTTTTATGTAAATATTATTCACTGAACTAACTACCTTAAAGGGGTATTCTCATCTAAACTAATATAGTCATACATGTAGGACTCATCAAGTTTAATATTTTCTACATTCATTTTTAGTACATTCATGTAGCAAGCTTGTCTCCTTCTCCCCATGCTGCTCTTTCCCTCCTATTGTTGACAACTCGTCTAGGTTACCAACCACCACTCTGCTCTAATAGCAATGGTCTGGCTGATGTATATATAGCTATAGTATACAAATTGATATATATTTTAAAGTACACACACTATATCTCTATACATGTACATTATAGCTATATATACACACCAGCCAGACCACTGCTTTTAGAGCAGAGTGGTGGTTGGTAACCTAGACAACAAGCTTTTAATAATGGGAGGAAAAGAGCAGCAGAAGTATAGCCATTTTTTAAATCCGGCAGCGTGTAGGGGGGAATTTGATCAGAAATAGGAACTTTCTTCCATTTGATCAGGAATAGAAACCTCTTTCCATGTCTGCAGTGAGTGGTGGGACCGGCCTCGGGATCCCTGCTGGGCTCCAGGATCTTCGGTGCTGACACGTCACGACCCAGGTGATGGACTGGCTGCTCAGCTAGTGAGTGACTGTGGTGGGACATGGCTCCAGTCACTGAATGGCTGAGCGACCAGTCCGTCTGTAGGCATTTTCCTCCGAGTCGTGGCATTAGGGGGGGGGAATGCCTTCCGGCGGGGGTTTCGAGGCATGTCCCGCCGCTCAACGCAGGCAGGCTGGCAGACTTCTCTTAATATGTTAAATTAGAGAACACTTTTGTCTTGTTAGAATTTGAAGCCATTTTCAGGACTCCATTGATAGAGTATTTATATAGTAATGTATCAGGAGCCAGAGGAATAACTTAACCTCCCATGTATCACGAATAGTCATGGTGTAGCAGGCATGAGCCCTCTCCGCACCTCCTATAGGTAGACCGCTGTCAGGAGCTGAAGGCTACATTCCAGTTGGACGTCTGATCCATCTCGGGTTTTGCACCAGGTTGCAGTCACATCGTTCACCTAGACTTTTTCGAGGCAACATCCTGGACATTATGACAAGCTCACAGCTCTAAAAATACTTCCCAGCTGAGCCATAAACACTTTCATGACACACTTAGCCATAATATTACACCCAGACCACATCTGAAAATCTAATGATAGTCTTCTATTTCTCCATTCTTTAATTGAACTCTGCAGAGTTTGTCATTTATTCTAGACATGTAGATTCTGCTGATCTCAGGCAAATCACCGACTTTCAGCCAACGTCTTGGCTGTGGGATATACAATGTGTCCCTGCTTGTCTATGAAGCACAATCTGTAAACAGGGATCTGGGGATTCAGTAAGAACTCTGGAGAACGGTAAATCCCCCAGGTCCCGTTTCTGACACAGAATCCTGGAATCCGGCCATGAACTCCAGTAATATAAATACTGATCTATCAAATAAAGGAAAACAGCGGACGAGAGTTATGGCCGCTACATGTAGGAAATAAAGTCATACTGAGTAATTGTCATGAGTTGTGAGCACTGCTGCCCTATAGTCTTGTACTGTACTTGGTTTTTAGCCATAGGTGACGTTCATTTATGAAGAATACTTGTCATCCCCGGATTGTTACTAAGCAGAGTACATTAGGTGCTGTTCACACTGCGTCTATTCACTGTCAAAGACAAGGTTATTGTAGTCTACTACATCACACAGAAACATAGAAGATTAGAAGATGCCCACCTGCAGTGTCGGACTGGCCCACCAGAGGACCGGAGAATCTTCCGGTGGGCCTCCATCTCTAGAACCTGCAGTAACACTGACTGACATGTTGTTTCTCACTGGTTCTTCATTGGTGGGCCCCCAGGATCATGTCCTCTGGTGGGCCCTAGATACCCCAGTCCGACACTGTCCACCTGGTCCATCTAGCCTGCCCCCATATTATTTCCTTTATATTTTTATCTTATAATACTGTATATGTACCACATCTGCTGGAAGTTTCTTCTAAGAATCTACTACTCCATACCTAACACCGTTATAAATCAATGGGACTCTCTTCAGATCCCTTAAACCCTCTATGGATCTGTCAAAGAGCTTTTACATGGGTATATGCTGATGGTCACTGATAGGCCTTCAGTGACTGTTTGTTGGGGACCAATTTTCTGGGACCCGCCTGGTCAGCAGAATGCAGGGCCACAGTGGTTCAGTTGCTTAGAACAAAGTTCCAAGCACAGTCAAGAACTGCATGGCCTAAGATTGCCATGTCACACTGCAAACACTGCACCATGTCACAGCTTCAGGGAATGGGGTCATGCAAAGATGGATTTGCTGGGAAACGCTCCTTTGGCAGATAATCGACCCATGTAAAAGTGACAGTGATCAGCTGAGGACCAGGAAAACGCCTGATCCTTAGCTGATCGCATTTTTTGTGCCGCCTTTAAAATCTCTCTCTATCAGCCACACATTTCCCTGTCCGGCCAATGAATTAGTTGCAGCCATTTGCAACCATGGACGTTTGAAGATGCAAGCGTCTAAAAGGAGCCTTAGTAGATGTCACTTGTGAGTTACCGTGGAGCCCTGGCTTTTTCTCCTGCTTATCGGAAGGGTTGCCTTAGGTCTGACCCTTACGAATGACAGGCTGATGACCTATTCTAGAGCTGGCCATACACATAAGGCCCACGTGCACACAGAGCAAGAGCGGCGGAATGGTCCGCTGCTGAATGCCGCCAGCCTCCTTGTCATAATGACACTCTATAGGAGGCTTGCGCGTTGCATCTCTCCCCGCTGAAGAATGAACATGAACAGAGAGGAGCCACGCGAGCCTCCCATAGAGTGTCATTATGACATGGAGGCTGGCAGCATAGTGTGTGCACGGGCCCTTAGTGTGATCCAAACCTGCCAATTTTGTCAGGGTCTAACCAACCATCTTAATTGTATGGTGGCTTCCCAAGTCTCTCCCATCAGCAGGAGTTTGGGGAGAGAAGAACCAGACATTTTGCATTTCAACTGCCCGATCATTTTATTCTCTTTACATGGAGAATAGAGGTGAAAGCTATTACCAGAACCCATTATTCCAGTTGTGATGATGAAGTATGTTTCAGAGTATATTAATTCTGGTCTAATTCTAGAGTAATCACAAGTTATATTACCTTGGATGAAGCCTATTACATCCATCTGATCCATGTTCTTCTCCGCCGTTGGTTGATTATTCTTCTCCAATGACATCTGCTACTGGGGTTGAGTTAGGAAGCCCCACCATACACATCACATGGTGCACGTGTATCGGGCAATTGGGAGGGTAGCTGTAAGCCAAACATTCATATTGGAGGCTGTCCAAGATGGATTTCACTGGACGGCTCTATGACAAGTTTGTGGCTGCTCCATCCTCAAATATACAACTTACTTTGGACGTGGAGGCTGACAGTGGGAATTAATATTTAGCTACTTCTTGCTTCACAAATTTGTCTGGTGAGAACCACAGGGAAAAGCTGACATCTCCCTTTGAAGGGGCGGTGGGCAAACGGATTGACTATTTATTTAAATTACACTAGACCTTAAGAAAATGTTTATGGTTCGGTAGGAAGCAGGAACCACAGTTTGGCCTCCCCGCCACAGCTCGCTCTCTCTACTAAATATTAGACCTCGGTGGAGAAAAGGAGCCGCTCCGAAACACACGACGAAGGAACACACACAGGTGCTGACGCAGGCCTTTTTGATGGGGGCCAAAAATAGCAATGTCAATAGTGAATTTACCACCATTATCATCATCAAAAATTATTTCAGGGAAAGGGCCCACAGTCAAGGTTAATGGGTCTAACCCAAAATTTGTATTTATTTTAAGTATATGTTAATATGATATTCCAGGAAATTTCATTTTTGTAGGGGTCAAATTGCCATCTGTCACAGAAAGACGTTCTCGTGTTCTTTTTCTTCAAGGTGTCATGACCTTGGCCTTTTGTATAGCTATATAGTATATGAATAGAGATGGGCAAATCCAGTACAGGAGCAGGGACTTCTTTTAGTACAGTTTAGCAAGTTCGCTCATCAATACTTACCTTTCCTCAGTCCCCCGATGTCCCCCACTGATCGCAGCCGCAGTGCTGTTCCATCTCAGTTAGCCAGTGATTGGCTAAGCGGGCTGTCACTCTCGTCTTGGAGCTGTCCCACCTCAGTCAGTGATTGACTTAGCGGGCTGCCACTCCCGAGACGAGAGTAACAGCCTGCTGAGCCAATCACTGACTGACTGAGACGGGACAGTGCCATAGCCAGTGATTGGCTGAGCAGGCTTTCACTCTCATCACACTCAGGAAGTGGAGTCGGCTGCGATCAGCAGAGCACATCTAGGACTTGTAGGAGGATACCAGGGGACCGCGGACAGGTAAGTATATGCTCTTTATTGTTTTCTATGTGTATGAAATTATGGGGCTGCCATCTGGGACTGGGATTGTTACGAACTTTGTAAAAAGTTTGGTTTGGTACTAAACCAAAGTTTTTGCAAAGTTCATAACGAATCTCAGTTAATGAAGTTTCTCAGGTAACTACAGCAGCACAAGGTAACAAACTGTACAATGTAAGGTGAGTGTACGTGTACTTGGTTTGTGAAGTTTGGTTCACTCATCTCTACCCTAGACTGGGTCAATATCTAAGACTTTTGTATTAGTAAGCAAGTACTGCTACTTCCATACATTAAAGAGAACCTGCTTGTTCTTTGCTAAGTAGTCAAGTGGGTGGACCAACTCAGTGTTCATTGCCTGTGTTTGCAGATAGAGCTGTCAGTCACTAAGTAGGACCGCCCACTTGACTACTTAGCCCAGAAAAAGAAGAGATTTACATGAATAAAAAACAAGTTATCCTGGGACTTTTCCAATAAAACTATATACCAGCCTTCTCAGTTCTTCCTGCTCTATTACATGCTTTTAGCAGATTGGATTACTTTTCCAATGTGACAGGTTCCCTTTAAGAAAATGCTTTGGGTTATCACAATAATGCCCCCGGATTTTGTTTGTTAAATAAACAGCGCCACTCTTGTTCATGGGTTGTATTGCAGCTGAACTGCAATACCAGGCACAGCTAATGTACAGGATGTTTCTGGACATTAAAAGCCATAGGTATTACATTAAGTTGTACCAAAAGACTCAGCTCTGCTACATCTAAACATACACCAGTACGTTGGCCGTCTGCAATGTATATTACTCCTGAAATGTTACCGGCCACTTAAGGGAATAGAAATGATATAAACTGACCTTATAAACAGAGCATTTTTCCTTTAATATGAGGTGTCACCTCTAACTCTATAGGCAGGAGAAGTGCTGTACACACTCTGCTTCCCTGGCAGGGAATTTAATAGGATGAGTATAATTTTAATAGATTTGGCAAAGCGACTGTATTCCGGCATGACAAATAAACTTAATAGACTAAATTGCATACCTGGAAGTTGGACAAGTTTAGTAGAATTTAAGGACACAGAAAACACAGGAATTCATGGACATGTTAAAAATGACAGAACTTAGCAACACGAAGCACGTTCATATATACAAAGCATAAATACAATGGGTTCAGATTCCTGTAAAAACTGTCAAATGATAACATTACAAGCCCAAGCGGAGACTATACTATATGGTTATTAGCAGGTTTTTTTTTTTCTTGATATGTGTATATTATTGTGGAATCATTTTTACTACATACTTAAAGGAATAAAAAACAGGAATAAGTGACACAATGTGCTATGTGTAGTGCTATATCAAAAAATCCCATGCTATAGTCTCACTGCTGTAACAGTAAAGAATCACCAACTACGCAGGTAGAGACAGCTTCTTTTCTCCACACATAATGGATATCCCATTATAGCTATAAAACAACCATCAATTGTCAGTTCTAGAGTCTTACTGCTCTTACTGTAAAGAACCCTCATTTATGCTACCCATGACACATTCTTTTCTCTAGCTGTATTAGACCATGTTATATTTGCAGTTTTGCATGCAAAAAGATTCTCCAGGCTTAGAAAAACATAACAGCTTACTTCCAGAAGCAGCACAACTCTCATCCTCAGTTCCGTTTAAGTGAATGGAGCTGGATTGAAATAACACATAAAACCTGGGGACAGGGGTGGCGCTGATTTGCACACAAAAAAAAAAGAGTAGCTGTGTTTTTTTCGAATTCTGGATTATATCTGTAAAGCAAACCAGTACCAGAAATTACAGTAACGCTTTAAGCATTAAGCGACGCTTTAAAGTGTCACTGTCATATTTTTTTTATTTTTTTTCCAGAAATTAATAGTCCAGGCGATTTTAAGAAACTTTGTAATTGGGTTTATTAAGCAAATATGCCATTATCTGCATTCAAAAAGACTTTCCCCAGTTCCCCCACCCCTCTCTCATTCACTGCTCATTATCATGAAATCACATCTTGGTTACATCAGACGTGCCCTGTGTAACCTATGGAGAGGGGAGGGGGGAGGAGGGAGATTAGTCACCGGCAGAGAGCAGAGAACAAAGGATTACACAGCAGGACCTGTGTGAAAGTGGTATTCAGAGGTCAGAGAGGTCAGAGATGACTGTCAGAGGAGATGGCCTGGTGATGTAGCTGATTTACTCTTTGTTGTCCTGTTTTGGTGCCTCATCTCCCTCAACGCCTTCCCACTCCATAAGAGAGAACCACGAAGACAGGGGGGAGAGCTTCAAACTGCTTTCTCATGATAAAAATGTATTTTTGGCTAATAAACCCAATTACAAAGTTTCTAAAAATTGCCTGTACTATTGATTTCTGCAAAACATAATAAATTAAATGACTGTGACACTTTAAGAAAGACAAAACAAAGGGCGACAGCGCTCCATAGCAAGGATCAGAAGGACAAGATGCAAAGGGGTTAGGGGTGCATAGCAACCCTCACCTGGTATGGTTGTGCAAGTGGGGAGGCACAACACTCTTAAGCATGTAGATCAAGGACCGCAGCCACTCCCGATATCCATGCGGAAACAACGAAACAGAAACCTCCAACTCCAAACTACACGGATTGTGGGGCGCAGGTCCAACTTGAGATCGAGGCACAGTAGGGAATAAAATAGTTTTATTGTGGAGACTCAACGCGTTTCGGAACCGCACCGGTTCCTTTCTCAAGAGTCATATTTATGACTCTTGAGAAAGGAACCGGTGCGGTTCCGAAACGCGTTGAGTCTCCACAATAAAACTATTTTATTCCCTACTGTGCCTCGATCTCAAGTTGGACCTGCGCCCCACAATCCGTGTAGTTTGGAGTTGGAGGTTTCTGTTTCGTTACTTTAAGAAAGAGATACTCTTTGTATCTGTCCTACACTCTGGGCAAGAGATAAGGATAGAATAGAATATAATATATAAAAAAAAAGATTTTCTAAACTAGAATATTTTGAATATTTGTCCATGCACAAGATTTAAAGAATTTCTCTGTTTCCGAAACTTCATTTTTCAAATACCCTATGAGGGAATTCTGAGTTAGTGAAGAGTGGTTGCCCATTCAGGACCCTTATATATTAGCTGATGAATGGCTATAAAGAATGTTCCTTCTCCTATTCATTTCAATAGTTGCTGCGTAATACTTTATGCTGTAGAGGAACTTAACTTATTGGGGGACAGTTCACCTAGTGGGCGAGCGAAGGGTGGGGGGTTGTGGTAAGGCAGGGAGGAGGTATGCCTAATTTATTATGGTTTATGCCTGGAGCAGGGGTAAACCATGCATAAATCTACAACAATCAAGACTCGTACTTCAGTCTTGAATGAAGCCCCACCCCCATTTACCCAGGTTGATTTACTTAAAGGCACATGCCTCTTAGTAAAGCCAATAGGACCTGTGCCTGTCAGAGGATTGCGCAGTTATCTACACCTGCTGCTGAACAGTTGTAGATTTATGCATGCATTACCCCTTTTTCCAGGCGTAAAATCACGCCTCCATCCTGCCTTACCGCAACCCCCCACCCCTCACCTGCCCATTAGGTGAGCTGGGCTTATGGGGAGCAAGCAGTACATATACCATTTTTTGTATGTGTATAAAAAAGTCATTTATGCTACATTTTTGAAATTTTTAGGTAATTTTTTAGTTTTAAGATTTTTATTTATTTTTTTAAAGGCCATAAAAAAGCCATTTTTCCCCCTCCTGTTACATAATTAATAAGGTTGAAAAAAGGCAAGAGCCCATCAAGTCCAACCTACAATAAAACCCTACTGTGTTGATCCAGAGGAAGGCAAAAACCTGCGTAAGAACATGGCCTTAATCTACCCCTATATTCACAGATGCAATGAACAGAGCCTCCATTAGGAACCCAACATCCTCATTATCAGTCAATTGGATTTGATAGGTGACATTAATGTTTTTATTTGACAGATCTACAGTGTTGTGGTTTCTGTAATCAATAATCCCAGGATCCTGTGCGAGTTATAGCTGATAGCTGGAGGTCCTAGCAGGCAGAACACCAAGTCATCTTCTTCTTCTTTTTCTAAGAAAAGTGTATTTTCCAAAGCGGACAATACCTTAAAGGGGTAGTGCGGTGAAAAACTTTTTTCCACTAAGTAACACACATTCAAAAGTTATACAACTTAGTAATGTGTGTTATTTATGTGAATGGCCCCCTTCCCCGTGTTTCCACCCCCCCCCCCCCCCCCCGACACTTGACCTGGAAGTGTAATACTGCATACTCACATAATCACTGTCAACCCCTTACATCACGGCCGCCATCTTGGGGCGATTACGTCACTCTTCAGGAGGCCGGCCTGACTGCTCCAGCCCTCCCCCCAGCGCGTCATCAGCTGCTCAGCCGCAATTGGCTGAGCATAACAGAAGACATCTGAGGCTACAGCCAATCATGCGCACCGGCAGCCTTTTGATGTAGCGCCAGGCATCATCTGTTATGAACATACGAACATTTAAGAACATTTTCTCTGGTCTCTATTGTTAATAAAATTTGTTTGTATGCAATTGGCGAATATTCATGAATTCATGCAAATATTTGCGGACTTTGCAAAACGAATTTCCAAGTGATTCGCTCATCTCTACTTAAGACTATGCTCCCACAAGATCCCTTCTTGGCCATTTGATGGCCAATCTGAGGCCAAATAATGGTGGTTAATTTATAATGTTTCCGTCCTAAAAGATGGCCGAAAAAAGAAGGTGTGTGAACATAGCCTTAAAGGTCTGACCCCTACTGATCAGCTTGACCTGTGGATGGGATATGAGTAGAGATGAGCGAACCGGGTTTGGGTTCGAGTCGATCCGAACCCGAACGTTCGGTATTTGATTAGCTGGGGCTGCTGAACTTGGATAAAGCTCTATGGTTGTCTGGAAAACATGGATACAGCCAATGACTATATCCATGTTCTCCACATAGCCTTAGCGCTTTATCCAAGTTCAGCAGCCACCGCTAATCAAATGCCGAACGTTCGGGTTCGGATCGCCTTGAGCATGCTCCAGGTTCGCTCATCTCTAGTTATGAGCTCAAATCCCTTTAAGTAATGCCCCTTAGTATATTTGTCGACTTTCCCCCTTACTGTTATGTAGCAGGCTATATGTATTTTACAGCAACATTCCAAAAAAAAAAAGTTAAAAATTCCACCTCACATTCTCGACATGCCTTGTCAAGAAGCATTGTGGAGACTTCTGTCACTCTTAATTATTTTCAGGTACGGCAATCACTCCAGATAATTGCCTAATTGTGCAATGTGTTTTCACTCTTGTTTCACTGCAAATTAGTTGCAGGGCATATCAATGTGCAATTTATCATCCGAGAACCCGGCACTCATCACACTACAAGTGAGTTGCTTTAAATATATTGTTATCTTTCTTTTGTAAATGAGTGACAGCCCGGGCAGCCGCGTGTATACATTATGGAGTTATCACTACACGCTTGCACAATGTTTTCACAGTCAACTTTTCGTAGTAACTAGACTTTACCTAAGGGGCAAAAACATTAGAAATCATAATTGATGTTTTCAGCACCAACACCTATAAAAGTGAAGTAAATGGGCACTGTCATTTCGAGGAAAAAAAACTTTTGATATGTCCTAGGGACATGTCAAAAATTTTGCTCCGCGAGGGTCTGAGTGGTTAGACCTCCATCGATCTCTAGAACGCTCTAGGACATGTCAAAAAATGTATATGACAGGCACACTGTAGAATGCTTACATAAGCACTTGATGGGTTCTATTGATGTAGGAGGCCCACATGCCTAGTCTCTATGGACAATGGGAACATATACAGGCCAACCTCTCCCAAAGCACAAAAACATTAGGGTAATGCTGGGACCAGTAGGAAGAAGGAGACCACATCTGGAATACTGGGGGAGATTTATCAAACATGGTGTAAGGCCCCGTTCCCACTGAGCAAAACTAGTGGAATTCCGGACAATTCCGCCGCGGAATGCCGTTAGCCTCCCGCTCATAATTGGAGTCTATGGGAGGCGCGCGCTCCTGCCCTGTCCGCGCTGAAGAATGAACATTCCGCTAATTTTGCTCAGTGGGAACGGGGCCTAAAGTGAAACTGGCTCAGTTGCCCCTAGCAACCAATCAGATTCCACCTTTCATTTTCCAAAGAGTCTGTGAGGAATGAAAGGTGGAATCTGATTGGTTGCTAGGGGCAACTGAGCCAGTTTCACGTTACACCATGTTTGAAAAATCTCCCCCACTGTGTCCAGTTCTGGAGACCTCACCTGAAAAAGGATATTGATAACATAGAACGGGTCCAAAGACAGGCCACAAAAATGGTGGAGGGTGTCAGGAATAAAACTTATCAAGGATCTAATTCTGTATAGTCGGGAGGAAGGAAAAGAAAGGAGGGGCATGAGCAAAACCTTTAAAGTTGTTAAATGACTAGGGTCATGGGGGACATTTTTTTAATGAGAAACTGAACTGTAAGAACAATAGGACACAGACTGAGATTAGTTGGGGGAAAGATCAAAAGCAACGTGAGAAAATATTACTTTACTAAAAGAGTAGTAGATGCTTGAAATATACTTCCAGCAGATGTGGTAGGTAAATCTACAATAACAGAATGTAATCCTGCCTGGGATATACATATAGCTATCCTAAGATAACAAGAAAGGAAATACTAAAAGGGCAGACTAGATGGACCAAGGGTTTTTTTTTCTGCCAACACAGTTTTATGTTTCCAAGTCATGGAGGCCACTGCTGACATCCATGTGTCATCCTGAAATTGGGCAGAATAGCAGGTTCCAGATCCTCCCATACTTATTGGTATGTATTCCCAATGGGCAGTGAGAACACATATAAGATCCACTTGTTCAATGCATAACAATGTTACAGAATAGGGATAAGGGAATTGCCCCCGAGGTAATGGTTTTTCTAGTGACCATGGCAGCAGAAATGGTTGTCCCATTTTAAAGCTTTTCCATATCCCCTTATTAAGACTATGTTCAAACCTAGCATTTAATTGGCATTAATAGCGCAATTTTACCTTGATTGTGCAATTCGCACAAAAATAGTGCGGCCAATAATCGTTTTTTTATGTAATAGGCCCACACATCATGGATAGAAGATTATGGCGCCTAATCTGGTGGACTCAACATGATCACTAATTACATCAATAGGTATCATTAGCCAGTGTACCGGTTGTGAATTCATAATTCCAAGATGGCAGCCATAAGTTCTGGCATCAGTTGATTTGAAAACATTGGAGCACCCCTTTAACTATCCTAACTTTAAACTACAAAGTTACCCAGCACCCCCATCATCATAATATATTATTGACCCTTCTTCTAATCAAAACCTATATAGGAGAACATAGGAGCAGTTGCCCATGGCGACTCATTAGATTCCAGCTTCCATTTTTCAGAGGCTTTTTTAAAAATGAAAGATCAATCTGATTGGTTGCCATGGGCAACTGGACAATGCTTGATACGTCTCCCCCATGTTTGTTGCTATAAGGTTTTGGCTTAAAGGGGTACTCCAGCGAAAAGCTTTTTCCCAGTAATTGAAACACATTACAAAGTTATATAAATTGTAATGTGCTTCAATCACCTATCTGCCCCCTTCCCTATCCCCCCCCCCCCCCTCAATCCCTCACCCGGAAGTGAAGTAATCTCATTCTTACCTAATGACTGTTGACCCCATGCTCTGTGGAAGCCATTTTGTGACAATGACATCATCCAGAGGGAGGCGGGTCTAAGCCCTGTTAGGCCAACCTCCCTTTGTCAGGACAGGTCGCTCAGCTCTGATTGGCTAAACAAGATGTAAGCCATCTAAGAGTTTTACAGAGTCAGTTAGACATCACAGGAGACAAAGTGCATCATGGGAAAGCCCAAACCAGGAAGTAAAGAAGAAATAAAGACACAAACTGGAGGTTCAGGGACCTGCAAATAGCAGGAAATTCAAACGGAGACAGACTCAGGAGGGATGGTAAGTGTAAAAACTATGTTTATGATCGATTGATTGATTGTTTTTTTTTATCATTGCCGGAGTACCCCTTTAAGTTAGACGACATTATAAGAATTGTTTATCAATTTCCTGTCAGATGAGTCTTGAGGAGAGACGAGTGAATCTTGAGCATGCTCGAGTCTGTCTGAACCTATGCATGCAGCATTTGATTACTGATGGCTGCAGAATGCCCTAAAACTGCCTGGAAAACATGGATAGAACCATAGGCCATAGGCTGTACCCATGTTTTCCAGGACTCCCTATGGCTGCATCCAACTTCTGCAGCCACTGGTAATCAAATGCTGCACGCTCTGGTTTGGATGGACCCAAACATGCTCAAAATTTGCTCATCTCTAGTCCTGTTGGGTGCCCCATATCTCAGTAATGCCACCGCAATGTTTTTTATTTTTTTATTAAAAAAAAATCTGTCTACACTCCTTTTTATAAGGCAAACATGGAGGCCAAGGCTTGTGACTTGCAGACGTACTCTTTCAGGTGAGGCTTGCGCTGGCATGACCAGCAGCTGTAGGGGCTCTGTCATCCTGGAACCTGTTGTAACGATGTGAAATTTTGCAGGAAATAAACCACTTATGTCAATTAACACATGCCTGCGGTGCTGGAAACCGTTCCAAGCTTTATGGAGACTCTGTACTACTCTGAAAATCTGCTGGGGTGTATATGGATGTGGATATCATTGCTATAGTTTTCACCTATGTTACAGTCAGACTGACAGACTCGTGTAGTGTTTGGTTGCCGCGAACAATTATACGTACTGCGCTATTCACAAACTTCAAACTAAGCTACGGGTTAATAATATGTTTGATGTCTACTATTCTTTTTTCATATTTAATATACACAAAAACTTTGCTTTTACCTTAGTGTTTAACTTATTATTACGTCATTGAATGCATTGGCTGATTTTTCCTCCCTCAGCCTTGAAGACAATAGCTGGAGTCATGGACTCTCTGTGGGCAGAAATGAAATCTTCTTCCCGTCTTGACTTGTAGTTTCTTTAAAGGGGTACTCCGGGCTGGGGGGGCTTTTTTGCCTATGGCGGGGGAGGAGGTGGAGGAGGGCAATGACATCCCCTTACCTCCCCGGTTCCAGCGCTGTGTCCTGGATCGCGCCGATCCGGTCCGCACTGCCCAGCTGTTTCCTGGTCTCTGCAGGGGCTTAAGACGTGACGTTTCAAGTCCACTCAGCCAGTCAGTGGCAGAGGCGGGATCCCGCCCTCACCACTGACTGGCTGAGCGGACTTGAAAAGTCACGTCACAAGCCCGAGTCAGAGACCAGGAAGCAGCCTGGCAGTGTGGACCAGAGTGGTGCGATCCGGCACACAGAGCTGGAACCAGGGAGGTAAGGGGACGTCATTAAACTCATCCACCTCCTCCCCGGCCATAGGCAAAAAAGCCCCTCCCCCCCAGCTGGGAGTACCCCTTTAAGGCCCTATTACACAAAATGATAATCGTTTCATGTAATCGGAAATGTTAAATGACCATGATTAGCCGACATGCCAATCATTTCAGCGACGGTCTGCTGCTCATCAAGGAGCTGTGGTGGCAGTCCACTGCTGACTTCAAGGGGCTGCCCGAACGATCTAAGGATTGTTTGAGCAGCCCCTCGTGCTACTCTTAACTCTGTCTGTGCAAGTAATAGCACAAGCAGCAAGTGGGGAATGAGGGGGAAGGGAGCGCTGAACTGACAGCTTGCTTCCTCTCGATATTGTGCTGTGTAATACGTCTTTTACTCTTCTCCTGTTTGATACATAATTCTTAAGGTGGCCATAAACCTTAAATAACTGACAGCTGGACTGTTCAGCCATTAGTTATCTCTCCACAAACATGGACATTTTGGCACGGGCAAGCATTCCTGTGATCTCTATGGGGCGAAGCAAGGTGCAGCCAGACTGACGGCGGTTTAGCGCTCTGAGACCAAAAGGGTCAGGAAGTGAAATTCCATTACACCTGACCCCTATCTGCACTGACATCATCTGTTGGTAGGCCATCATATGAGCAGTGGGTTAAGCCGACATGCGTATACAGTATATGGGAACCTTTAGCTTTTTATAACATCAGATAAAAGCCCAACCACCACCCCCATTCAACCCACTTATTTCATCATGGCTGACCCTCCCAACTTTCTCCTGACAGATTATGAGAGAAGGATCTAGCGTGCTGGAATCAAGTACTCAATTCTTTTGTTGTCAGAGAAATAAGCCCCCCGTTCAGAAGACATTGCAGATTGGCCGAGCATGAGCGTATACAGGAATTGGTAAAGATGGCTAGTTCGGATGTGCAATATTGAAAGCTGTGACCATATAGTTGTAATTGAACATCCTTGGCTTTCCTCGAAGACCTGACTGTGTGGTATTTGGATCCATATAAAATCTCCTCTTAAAACAAGGAAGTGCCTGATCAGCCAATCACTCGATGAGGCAGAGCACCACTGTGATCAGTGATTGGATGAGTAGATTTCGAGGCGGTCCCTTGTGTCTGAGCCTTGTAAGCCCCCTGCCTGGGTATCACCATCCCAGACCTTTTTGTGTAACTTGGATGATATTGAATGGTGGGAAAGAGGTGCCTAGCACCATCAAAATAACAACAGGTTGTGCTGCCTGAAGCCCATAGACATCCCCTCACCCTGTTATACTCAGTCATTGATCTCGATTCTCCTCTGAATTTATTCTCTTACCCCCAGTACGAGGTTACTTTAGTTTTATGTATATTAATAGCCCTAATCCTGTACACATATGAATGAACTCTGGGAGCCTTAATATATACAGATATTCTTGCAGTCAATCGGAATGTCTTGCAATGAAAATACTTCTATGGGGTTTTCCAGCATCAATCTGAGAGGTAAAACAAGATATAACATGATAAAAATACCAATGACAGTGTCTCACACATCAGACTCTGAGGTGCTGCATGGAAATCAGTCTTGTTCCATTAGATTTTGACCCTGCAAGGCACAAAAAAGTCACGTGCCAAATTAGTGAGAATATTACCTAAAAGTGTGCTGATGGCCACTAGGTCATGGGGTAGTTTGAAATATATAAGATAGACAGTGACCAGGAAAGTAAGGCTGGGTTTACATATATAAGTTGGCATCAGTTGCGTTTTTTGCCTAAAAACTGACCACAACTGATGTCACAACTGATGCCAAAAATGCATCAGTTGTGATCAGTTTTTCTATCCGTCTTTTCATTAAAAACCATCAGTTGCCATCAGTTGTCATCAGTTGTCACAAGTTGCGCTCATCAGTTGACATTTTTTTCCCCAGTATGTTTTCCTGTCATTTTCAATGGGATTTGCGGGGGAGCGCACGGGGGATATATACTAAATTGGGGGAGCTCACAGGGGGGCTATATACTACAAGGGGACAGCGCACAGGGGGGCTATATGGGAGGGGGAGAGCGCACAGGGGGGCTATATGGGAGGGGGAGAGGGCACATGGGGGGCTATATACTATTGGGGGAGAGCGCACAGCAATGCTGTATACTAATTGGGGGAGAGCACACAGGGAAGCTAAATATTACTGGGGGGGCAACAGGGGGGCTATATACTACTGGAGGAGAAACAGGGGGGGTGATATACTACTGGGGGACCAAGGGGGGACTATAGGGGAGGGGGAGAGCACACAGGGGGAGATATATGTTTATTTTGTGCTACTATTTGCCTGAACGCCGGATGCCAGAGCCGAACGACATGCGTCCTGCCCGGCCAGGCATCCGGCACTCTATTCAATTGAATTGGTGTGGCGCCGCATCACCGGAGCGGCGGTCCGCCAGGACGCTGCAAGATGCGTCCTAACGCACCGACGGTCCGGCGATGCGGCGGCCACTAGTTCACCGCCGCACATTTTGAACGATCCCATTGAAAACAATGGGATCAGTTCAAAGATGCGTTTCCCTCCGGCGCTTTTCTCCTGCGCCGGAGGGAAACGCTGCCGCACCGCCGGACATATGTAAACCCGGCCTTAGGGTGGTATTCCACGGGCCGAGCAGGGCCCGATCAAAGATGTAAACGAGAACCGATCTGCTAGATTGGCGCTCGTTTACTGGGCCTATTCCACGGACCAACAATCGTTTAGCGAGGGCTGCAGGGACATCGTTACCGATGTCCTTGCCGCCCTTGTTTCAAACTTTACTTCACCAGGCTGCAGGTCTTCTGCTTCTCCCGGTCCCGCGCAGCAACATCAGCTTCAGAGCGGCCTGTCTGAACTGACAGACCGCTCAGCCAATCACTGGCCACAACGGTCCTGGCCAGTGATTGGCTGAACGCTCTGTCAGCTCAGAGAGGCCGCTCTGAAGCTGATGCTGCCGCGTGGGACTGGGAGAAGGAGCGCAGGAGGAGACCTCCAGCCTGGTGAGGTAAAGTATGATATTTTCAAATCGTCGGTCGCCTGTCACGCACCGCTCTTCCACGTAGCGAGGCGCGGGTGGCAACCGATGATTTTAGGTTTGAACCTAAATGAACGATCAGCCAGCTGATCGTTCTCTCTATTCCACGGAGCGATAATCGGCCGAATCGGGCCGAATCGGCCGATTATCGCTCTGTGGAATAGGCCCCTAAGCCTCAGGTAGAAAGAAGTCTGTCAGCTGTATATCATTTCAGATGGGCAGATAGCTGACAGAGAGATACTGTATATGATTCCTGTCTCTTAGCTGATGGTTTTTGCAAAGTTATAAAATCATGTTTTTCTTCCAAGCTCGAGTCATAGATGTGGTGCTGAGCTGCAGCATTCATGCTTCCTCCACTACCCCTCCCTTCATACAGGGCTATACTTAAAGAGACTCTGTCAGTAGGTTTAGGATGTCCTGTCTCAGGGTAGCATAAACTAGTGACAGAGAAGCTGAACAGAATGATGTATCACTTACATTGTTCTGTGCAGCTGATCCAGAGATATCCTCCTGTATAACATGGACAATAAGTAGTCCTCTCCATTATGTGCATGAGCCCAGTAGTCCTGGATATTCACAAGAAGCAGAAAACTCCGCCCACCAGCTGCTGATTGGCAGTTATCTATCCATGCTGTGTATAGGCAGTCAACTGTCAATCAGCAGCTGGAGGGCGGGGGGAGGGGTGTGGCAAGAATCCTATTCTCCTGCATATTAGGAGAACGGCTGAACAGAATGATGTAAGTAATATACCGATCTGTACAGCATTTCTGTCACTAGTTTATGCTGCCTTCGTTTAAGGCAGCATAAACATAGTGACAGATTAACTTTAAAGCTTATGTTGTCCTAAACAATGTAATTTAATACACCCCATTAGGGTGATTTTACAAGCGTCAGAATTGTATACATGCACGCTAAAGCTCAGCACGGCCTCTAGGACTCTTCAACTTAGAAGTAAACTTGATTTTATAACTTTGCAATCAGCTAAGAGACAGGTATAATTTGTTTTATCTCAGCTATGTCTGCAGCTGTGAGCATGATACAGAGCTGACAGATTCCCTTTAAACTTTGGGACTGGATTTCTAAAAACATACTCTAAACCAATTTAGGTTTTAAGTAGGATTCCCCTTTAAATCCTCCTTATGCACCCATTAGAAAACCGGTTGTCTATTATCATATTTAACATAGACTCTGATTGGAAGGTGTATTGAAATGTGAGACTTGTCCTGAGCTGGATATTCATATCATGGTTGGCTATTTGCAACTCAGAAATATTTGCTGAACATTTAATATAGAAAGATTTTATTTTGACCCCAGTATTACTTTACTTATGATGCATTTTGGTACTTTCTATTATAAAATGGCTTATTTCGGTCCTGTTCAGTGCCATATATCAGGTATCAGGTATCCAAATATTAATATACTTAACGTGCAAAGTTTGCATGTCCCAAACAGAATGGATGAAGAGCTGCCCATGCACACGCCGCTCTGCAGTCACTTGGGGGACAAGTTTCCTCTGTTCTTGGAACTGGTTGGGGAGGAGGGAATAACTTTAAGGTATAACTTTTGATATTCGGAAGTCTTGATAGTTAAAGTGGTTAGAAAAATCTAGCTGCTTTCTTCTACAAATGGCGCCACTTTTGTCCTCAGTTTGTGTGTGGTATTGCAGCTAAGCTTAACCTGAGGATGGGTATGGTGCTGTTTTTACAAGAAAGATGCTACATTTTTTTTAAATCCTAGACAACCCTTTTAAAAGAGAAGTCTGGTGGGGGGAGGGGGGAGGTAGAAAGGAGGGCAAAAAAAAACTATGTCTGGGGATGGTGGGAACATAATAAAGAAGGTATATTTACCTGTCCTGGTGCCCATACAGCACGTCCCACTCCTGGACCCCAGCCGACATTGAACCAGTCAGTGACTAGGGCGGGACACTGATGCAGTCACTGATTGGCTGAGCAGGCTAAATCCCACCTTTTGGTGATACAGTATTTCAGCCGGGTTGTGATGTACCCAACAGCCAGGAGAAAATGACATGTGGCGTGGTACGAGAACCCGGTGCTGCGGTACAGTGTGGGCACTGGCTTTGGTAAGCATACTTTCTGTGTTATGTTCTCCCCTGCCGGAAATGATGCCCCCCCCGCCGAACTTCACTTTTAAGGTTGGTCACACACACAGCAGTTTTTTGCCAAAACCAGAAGTGGATCCAACAGGAACAAGAAGTACAAGTCCTCGCTTAATATTTTCCATCTCATTTGAATCCAATTCTGGCTTTAAGGCTATGTTCCCACTCAGTAATTTGGTCAGTATTTTGCAACCAAAATCAGGAGTGGATTAAAAACACAGAAAGGCTATGTTCATACGATGTTGAAATTTAGTAGATGGCCGTCATCTCATGACAAATAATTGCTGTTATCTTAAAACAATGACCGTTGTTTTGAAATAACAGCCATAATTCGCCATTAAAGGAGAAGTCCAGTGAAAATTTTTATTAAAGTATTGAATTGCCCCCCAAAAGTTATACAAATCCCCAATATATACTTATTATGGGGAATGGACATAAAGTGTTTTTTCCCTGCACTTACTACTGCATCAAGGCTTCAGTTCCTGGATAACATGGTGATGTCACTTCCTGAATTAAATGGTGATATCACTTCCTGGATAAAATGGTGATGTCACGACCCAACTCCCAGAGCTGTGCGGGCTGTGGCTGCTGGAGAGGATGATGGCAGGGGGATACTCAGTGCCCCTCCAGTGCCCTGTGTCCTTCAGTGTCCCCCTGCCATCATCCTCTCCAGCAGCCACAGCCTGCACAGCTCTGGGAGTTGGGTCGTGACATCACCATTTTATCCAGGAAGTGAAGCCTTGATGCAGTAGTAAGTGCAGGGAAAAAGCACTTTAAGGGCAGCTTCACATGTATCGGATCCGCAGCGGATTTCACGCTGCGATTTGCATTTTACTTCCGCTGCAGATATGGGACCAGGCCCCTTTAACTCCCTGCCGCCTCGCAGCCCTGACCCGAAGCATACATTACCTGCTTGGCACCGAGGCTGTGTGAAGCTGCCGACTCCTGTCGCTCCTCATCAGCCAATCAGTGCTGCCGTGCACTGATTGGCTGATGAGGAGCAAGGGGAGCTGGGAGCTTCACACAGTCACAGTGCCGAGCAGGTAATGTATGCTTCGAGCCGGGTCTGCGGGCGGCCGGGGGTTAAAGGGGCCGGGTATGGGACCCCAAAGAACTTTATTATACTTGCTGCCGATCCGGTATGTGTGAAGGCACCCTATGAGCAGTTCCCGTAATAAGTGTGTAATGGCGATTTGTATAACTTTTGGGGGCAATACAATATTTTAATAAAAAATTTTGCCGGACATCTCCTTTAAATGACAGCAAACAACTAAATTTCAACAGTGTGTAAACATCATTTTTCTGTGATAGCAATAATTGCTATCCCTAGAATCACCAGCACCACTACTACATAACAAATGGCTATTCATTGTGTGTATGCCTCAGCCGCACCTCTACTGAAATGCTGATCAGCGGGGTGCTAGTTGTCCACACCCTGCTGATAAGACATTGGTAGCAAATCCTATGGATAGGCCATCAATGCTAAATGCCTAAAAAATCCCTTTAAATGGGCACTGTCACTTTAAAAAAACGTTGTCAAAAGTCTTAAGCCCCTATTACATGCGGCGACGGAGAGGAGCGCCATCAGTGAGTGGGTGAGTGCAGAGGGGCCGAGGAGGGACAGGAGCAGATCGTTGACAAGTCGTTTGTCTTTCAACATGTTGAAGACAACGACAGACAACTTGTCTTCTAATACACAAGACGATTATCGGTCGATATTGGCAAAATACAGATGATAATCGGGGTCTCAGTGCTGAAACCACCAGTGATCTCTGCATATGGTGCATGCTAAGCACATCCACTCCCGGCCCTGACTCCTATGGGAAGTCTAGGGAACTGTCTTCTGTAGAAGCAGCACTTATGCCCCTATTTCACGGGTCGTTTAGAGGAGCAAACGAGCGCTCTCAGCGCTCGTTTGCTCCTCGTTCCCCGCTCGCTGCCGCCGCTATTCAGAGCAGCAGCATCGAGCGGGTGAGTGCGGGAGGGGCGGCGGGGAGCTGCCCGGGTGATCGATGATCGTCCGGGCAGCCCATAGGATACAGCAGCGTCTGCTGCCGATGCTCCTATTCAATGGAGCGACGGCAGCAGATCGTTGCTGTTTCAACATGTTGAAAAACAAGCGACTGCAACTATCAGCTGACATGAACGATGTCGGCTGATCGTTGCACTCTATTCCACGGGACGATTATCGTCTGTATCGGCCGAATACAGACGATAATCGTTCCGTGGAATAGGGCCTTTAGTCAAGTCCTTCCCTCCAATCATTCTAGGGATCGGTTGGGGACCCCCACTGATCAAAACTTTTGACCCGTCTCTTCAACAAAAGTTTTTATTGGTGTTAAACAGTACAATAAAGTAAAAGGGGGGAAAAAAAACTTGTAAAACTTTTCTGAAGTGACTAGTAACTATCAATAAAGTGCATAAAAAAATATAAAAACAAGTATAGTGCCAATGGCTGAATGCTGCAGGTGCTGCTTTACGATAATTTGCCCGATTAACGATGTTGAAGTAACGATTTTTTTTCATAACGATCAGCGTTTAGACGGTACGCTATATCGTACGGAAAATTCATTATGCGATCGCTTAAGCCTATCTCACACATTGGTAAAATCGGCGAACGACTGTTCACACGGAACTATCTGCGGATTTTTTGCGAACGATCAACGACGATTTGAGAAGTTGTCGAAAGATCAAAATGAACGATTTCTCGCTCGTCGTATGATCGCTGGCTGCGTTTACATGTGCGATTATTGTTCGAATTCGATCGTTATCTTGCGAATTCGCGCAATAATCTTTCCGTGTAAACGCAGCATTAGCCTGACTACTATGAGTGTTTATAAACAAGCAGCAGTGATGTGTAAATACTGCAGGTTCTGGTTTAGGGCTCGTTCACACAGAGCAAAAGCAGCTGAATTTCTGCTGTTAAAATAGGTGCAGAGCTAATTTCCATTGTGTTGAATGGAAATTCTGCTCTGCAGTTCACACAGTGGAATTTCCGCATTGAACTAATCCGCTTTCCGCCAGAAGAAAGAACATGTTCATTCTTCCGCTAGCGGAAGCCTATACAAACCAATGGGGCTCTAATTCTCTGTTTCAGCGCGGAATACGCGCGTATTCGGCGCGGAATACAAGCGTAATACAAGCGGAAATTACGCGATGAATCAGCGCGGAAATGGGGAAAATAGGGGGGGGAGGAGGATTCTAGTATATATTCTGGTATAGTCTAGTTTACTCGCCAAATACTCGCTGAATTCATGCGGATTCAGCGCGTATTCCTCGAGTATTCCGCGCTGAATTTGTCAAGAGCTGATTACGAGCTGAACACTTTCCTAGCAGAATACGCAGGGATTCTGCTTGCATTCTGCTTATATTCTGCTCGGAATTCAGCGTCAGTTGATTTCAGGCGAAAATATTTCCTCGCGTAATCCGCTCCTTTTGCTCTGTGTGAACGTAGAGTATTATGATGATGATTATTATTACAATTATTATAATTATTTATTATCCTGGCTACTCTGAGTGTTTATAAATAAGCAGCAGGCATGTGTGAATGCTGCAGGTGCTTGTTGTTATTATTATTATTATTATTATTATTATTATTATTATTATTATTATGGCTACTCTGAGTGTTTATAAACAAGCAGCAGTGCTGTGTGATTCCTCCTATCCCTGTAGTCCTGGCTGCAGCTCCTTGCGCCTCCTGTGCGCCCAGTCAGGATCCCCCTCAGCAGCAGCACAGACAGACAGACAGACACATCCTCCTCCTGGCTGTCAGGGCAATGAATGAACCCCGGCTGTCCACCAAGCTGCACATCTCCTGCCGTGTCCCTCCCAGAGGAGGGGGTGTCTGATGCTTATAACCACGCCTGGGGATCACCATCCCTGCCCCTTACTCCTCCTCCCCTCTGCCCCCCTCTCTCTCCCGGTTGCTCCATCCCGGGACTCCTGCAGCTGAGCTGACATTCTGCGCCTGACCCAGGCAGGAGGCACTGCTATAGGAGTGTGCCATGCTATAGGAGTGTGCCATGCTATAGGAGAGTGCCATGCTATAGGAGTGTGCCATGCTGTGCACAGGGCTGCTGTCACCATCTACAGGTCACTGTGCTGATGCCACCTGCAGCTCCCTACTAAGGAAGGATCAATAACTCCCCAGGACCACCCTACCCAGCTGTGTGCCAGCCTCACCCCCCAGGACACTGGCACCTAACCCTGTCCTGATCTGCTCCTGGATACAGTCAGTGAGGGAACTAGACTGGGTCCCTCTCTATCTTCTTGGATATTGACCAGAGCTTTGACCCCTGAGGACCTACAACAACCTGCTCTATATTTCCTATTTCTACACATTTATTTTGGGACCCCCCCCCCCCCCAAGCTCCCCAGGATGACCCCTGAATACTTCTTGAGGTCCTTGTTGATGATGATTTTAGCTGTTTTCTCTGCAAATGCTAGCAACTGGCTGTAAGTTATATATTATTATATATTATTATTATTATTATTATTATTATTTTATTCTCCTATACAACATACTATATGGATTATTTGGGAAATACAGGGAATGCTAATCTGTCACCTCATATGGGGTCAGGTAGTACAGGTCAGGGTCATAGTCATGTGCTGGATAACTTCCCAATGAAATGTCTATAAAATCATTGATAAGATAGTCATGCAGTTCTTTAGATGCCTGATAGGGATTCAGTAGTAGCAAGCTGAGGGCTTCTGGGCTGCAGAGCTTGCACTCAACAATCTCTGACCATGTATTATTATTATTATTATTATTATTATTATTACAAATAACAAGTTTCTTCCATAGCAGCTCAGACACCTTAGAAAACAACCATAGAAGTCCCTAAACTGAAGAGCTAGCAATCTTCTCAGATTTTATTCAGTTTTCATTTGCAATAGTTTATCCCCAAGTATGAGATTATTTGCTGGGCAGCAGAGTTAGCAATCAGTTCACTACAATCTGTTATAATAAATAGGCTGAAGAGCTAGCACTCTAGTCATTTCTCAAAGTGCTCCTGTAAACCTTACTAGGCTGAAGAGCTGGCAATTTAGTCTGATCAAGTTGCATAAAATGTGCAAGAATTAAGGTTTGATTGAATGTTCTGGGCTGAAGAGCTAGCTCTTTTTTGCATTGCAGTCCCAGGTTATAGCTGGTATGGGGAGAACTGTGAACGATGTCTGGCAGTAGCCTGGTCGCTGCTGCCGGTGCTGCTGCTGCAGGGGGTGTACTCGGTGCTGTGTAGTAGTTGTAGTATCCTCCATCTGTAGCCCTGTAAGTGGATCCACTCAGGACACTGCTCAGCTCTGTTTACAATTAATCCCAATTTCCTATACATATTAGAGTGATATTACACTGAGCTTCCTTCACCCCTCTGTCCTTACAGCCAGCACCACAACAGGTGCTTTACCACCAGGACTCAGCAAGTCCATGCCCCTACCCTCTGGGGTGGACCTCAGATAGACAGCTTATATCTATATACAGTGTGCATAGGGAAGGGTATATACAGTGTACATAGGGAAGGGTATATACAGTGTGCATAGCAGGGAGTATATACAGTGTACATAGGGAAGGGTATATACAGTGTACATAGGGAAGGGTATATACAGTGTGCATAGGGAAGGGTATATACAGTGTACATAGGGAAGGGTATATACAGTGTACATAGCAGGGAGTATATACAGTGTACATAGGAGGGAGTATATACAGTGTACATAGGGAAGGGTATATACAGTGTACATAGGGAAGGGTATATACATTGTACATAGGAGGGAGTATATACAGTGTGCATAGGGAAGGGTATATACAGTGTACATAGGGAAGGGTATATACATTGTACATAGGAGGGAGTATATACAGTGTGCATAGGGAAGGGTATATACAGGGTACATAGGGAAGGGTATATACAGTGTGCATAGGGAAGGGTATATACAGTGTGCATAGGAAAGGGTATATACAGTGTACATAGGGAAGGGTATATACAGTGTGCATAAGAAAGGGTATATACAGGGTACATAGGGAAGGGTATATACAGTGTGCATAGGGAAGGGTATATACAGTGTGCATAGGGAAGGGTATATACAGTGTACATAGGGAAGGGTATATACAGTGTACATAGGGAAGGGTATATACATTGTACATAGGAGGGAGTATATACAGTGTGCATAGGGAAGGGTATATACAGGGTACATAGGGAAGGGTATATACAGTGTGCATAGGGAAGAGTATATACAGTGTGTATAGGGAAGGGTATATACAGGGTACATAGGGAAGGGGATATACAGTGTACATAGGGAAGGGGATATACAGTGTACAAAGGGAAGAGTATATACAGTGTACATAGGAGGGAGTATATACAGTGTGCATAGGGAAGGGTATATACAGTGTACATAAGGAAGGGTATATACAGTGTACATACAAGGGAGTATATACAGTGTGCATAGGGAAGTGTATATACAGTGTGCATAGGGGAGGGTATATACAGTGTACATAGGGTTGGGTATATACAGTGTACATAGGGAAGAGTATATACAGTGTGCATAGGCAAGAGTATATACAGTGTGCATAGGGAAGGGTATAAACAGGGTACATAGGGAAAGGTATATACAGTGTGCATAGGGAAGGGTATATACAGTGTGCATAGGGAAGAGTATATACAGTGTGTATAGGGAAGGGTATATACAGGGTACATAGGGTAGGGTATATACAGTGTGCATAGGGAAGAGTATATACAGTGTGCATAGGGAAGAGTATATACAGTGTACATAGGGAAGGGTATATACAGTGTGCATAGGGAAGAGTATATACAGTGTGTATAGGGAAGGGTATATACAGGGTACATAGGGTAGGGTTTATACAGTGTGCATAGGGAAGAGTATATACAGTGTGTATAGGGAAGGGTATATACAGGGTACAAAGGGAAAGGTATATACAGTGTACCTAGGGAGGGGTAGATAGATATATAGATAGATAGATAGATAGATAGATAGATAGATAATAGATAGATAGATAGATAGATAGATAGATAGATAGATAGATAGGAGATAGATAGATAGATAGATAGATAGATAGATAGATAGATAGATAATAGATAGATAGATAATAAATAGATAGATAATAGATAGATAGATAGATAGATAGATAGGAGATAGATAGATAGATAGATAGATAGATAGATAGATAGATAGATAGATAGATAATAGATAGATAGATAATAAATAGATAGATAATAGATAGATAGATAGATAGATAGATAGATAGATAGATAGATAGATAGATAGAAGATAGATAGATAGATAATAAATAGATAGATAATAAATAAATAGATAGATAGATAGATAGATAGATAGATAATAGATAGATAGATAGATAGATAGATAGATAGATAGATAGATAGATAGATAGATAATAGATAGATAGATAGATAGATAGATAGATAGATAGATAGAAGATAGATAGATAGATAATAAATAAATAGATAGATAGATAGATAGATAGATAGATAGATAGATAGATAGATAGGAGATAGATAGATAGATAGATAGATAGATAGATAGATAGATAGATATGCAGGTTGGTCATGTATACAGTAGCAGAGCTGATATAGTTAGTGTCACTATTCCTGGTGATTTCCATTTCCCTCCTCCTGCATTGTTCTGCTGAGGATTCCATATAGGAGACATTACAATGTGTGTGCTGGGAATGCCATTTATTTCATAGGAATAGGGTACATTTGCATTTGAATCCACATGGAAATTTGCTTGGGTTTTCCATGGTAGAAAATGCCCTGACATCTGGCATAAGTCTACAGTAGGTTCACACAGGTGTAAAAAGTTCCATGTATGTGAATGGTGTTGTGTCTGCAGCATGGATCTGGATGTCTACAAGTGGGACAGCAACAGAAATGGGAATATTGCCCCATGTCTAGATGACTCCCTCCCCTACTTCCAAGTCAGGAAGCTGAGCTAGATGGAGCTGTTTGACAACCAGTAATAAGATAATTCATTTGATTTGTTTAACCAAAGCCAAAGAGTAAAAGGTTCCATGGACACCAATGAGAATTTTGCCAAACAGCACCTTATATCTCATCTATCTCATCTTCCAATCCCATATGGGTATGGCTTTCAGGAGTCAAGGCAAGGGTGACAGATTTAGTACTGCTATGTCTATACAGTCCATACAGTAGATAGTCATATATTGCATACTAGTTTTGCACACACACACACACACACACATATATTATTATTATTATTTTTTTTTTTATATATATATTTTTTTTTATTTTATTTTTTTTTTTGCTGCTCTTATGTAAAGTAGTTGCTCCTTGCTTTGCTCTTGCAGCCTGCATGTACTACTCCATTCAGGTCTGTTTGCAAAGTAAATGCCCAGTAATGACTGAGAGACACATTATCAGGTTAATCCAGATGGGAAAAAAGTGAAATCTTTGGTTATTAAGTTGAGTCCGAAGAGTGACATGGAAGTAGCTGCTGTCATCGTAGATGGGGGAACAGTGCAGGATCATTGTGTGCAATAATTCACCACTAAATTGTTGTATGTGGCTCAAGGTAAAAGGCGTCTAAATAATCTGGAGCCAAAGGAGGCAAAGTAAATGACCCCTAGTGGTGACAATGGGGAGACGTCACTCTTCAGTATCTGGAGAAGAGTAGAGCATTGCATTGTTATCTAGTAATATCATACATTGGGGAAAGCCATGCTATAGACTGCTAGAATAACCTGTTAGAAAAACGCCTGCAGGGCAGACAAGGATTGTCAGATCCACCCAAGGCGAACTTTTCTATGGAAGACTTAAACTAGTATTTATGTCAGATCTGAAGAAACAATGAAGACGTCCATAGAAACGTGCGTGAAACGTCCAAATCCGCCGCAGAAAATGTAACCTAATACAAAAGATATGGGAGATATTCAGTGCTGGGCTTGTTGTGTAGGTCACTTGTCTTTCCTCAGGGAGCTTTGCTCAATTGCAAGTGAAGCCTGTCTGTTATGTATTGCTGATAAAGTAATCCGATCCGTAATATACATTTCATGGAGCTAAAATTGAGATTCACCCATAATACTGGGTCACTGAAAAGATTCTTGCCCCAAGCCACATTTAGAATTGTCCACTGCTCCTTTTGACTTTTGAGGGTAAAATAAAATAAAGAGTCCCAAAAAAAAATAATACCATTTATTTATTTAAATTTTTACATTTTTGGATAAATATTTTTTATATAAACATAATGTATTATTATTATTATTATTATTATTTTATTTAAAAATTTTACATCTAAACTGTAACCATACAGTTTACAAAAATTTTCAATAACTTATAGAATGGTCACCACCCCCAAAAATAATTTTTAAAAAATTATTATTTTTTTTGTACTTATATTATATTATATAATATATAATATATATTATTATATAGTGTTATTTTATATTTTTTTATTATAATTTTTTTTATTTAGAAACATTATATATATATAACTTACCACTTAGCCAGGCAGCCTCTTAAACTTTCAGCATGTCAAAAAATAAAAATTATTAACTAATGACATCCAGTTTTTCTTGCAGTTTGGCCTCATTACTCATCTAGCGGTGGTCCTATAAATATACACGTCGCTTGCAAATCATGTTTAATTAGTGTTTTTTGGATGGAAGTTTACACAACATTGTTCGTTTTTTATTGCAGAAGGAGGGGAAAAAAAAGTCCGATCTGGACTCCAAACTGTGGTGTCAGCTAAACAGATACTTATTAAATCACAGGGAAAATGTTTAACATCTCCATTATAATAAACAGTGTGATTGCTGGAATATCAATGAAGCAAATCGTCTCGGAATTAAAGCGGCCAAAAACTGCCAGGGATTTCCAGGATAGAAGCGAGGTCAACGCTCAGCTGTATATTTTCTGGATAAAAATAATATATACAGTACAAAGGCATCGGATAAGATAACTGGGGCCCAAACAGTCAGCCATGACTTATGGGATAAAAATAGTTTCTATACAGCAGCAGCATTAAAAAAAAAAATAATCTCTTAATATTTTTAAAAATATAATAATAAAAATATATAAATATTTATTGTTTTCCTAAAATATATAAATAAATAATTTTATTTTTTTTTTAATTATTTTTTTTAAATATTTTTTAAAGACATACATTGTGTACTGTACAAATTATAGGCATTGGTTTAAAGCAGTAAACCCCAACTTGTGGCCCTCCGGCTGTTGCATAACTATAACTTCTAGCCTTCAGCTGTCGGCATGCTGGGACTTGTAGTTTTGCCACAACTGGATAGTAGGATTTTTATTTGCTATGAACTACTTACATTTTTTCATATATATATATATATATATATATATATATATATATATATATATATTAGCTAAGGCTGTAATATTTTGTAGTGTAGTGTATGTATATTATTGTGTTGTTTTAGATAGTAAGTTGTATTGCCCCTTTATATATAGTATACAGTATCTTGCCTTCATTTTGTTTTATGAATTCTTAGTGCTAGACAATATATCATTTTTGGAATGTGTTGGGGAAACGATACATTTGTTTATATGGTGTACTTAGAAATACTTTTATATAGTACAATAGTCAATAGATTGTGTTTTTCGATGCAGCTTTTTGGATCTAGAAAGATGAACAAGTATAAGTCCTTCCTTTATATTTCCTGTTCCTTTTGATGCCACTTCTGGCTTTGGCTCAAAAAATTGCATCAAATATGTGTGAAAGAAAAAAAAAACTCTTATGGAAATTGTTTGTAGATTCTTAGTGTTAGAAAAACAGTTTGTTTTTTTTTATAATACCCCATATTAAGCAGCATTTACTTTACCTTTGGTGTGTAATCCTAGTGCTGAATCTGCACCAATAATCACCCTTAGGGCCAGTTCACACTGAGGAGTCGGCTGTAAATCAGCAGGGAAAGTGTTCCGGGCGGAAAGTGTTCTTGTGGAATTCCATACGGAATTCTCGCGGAATCCACAAGGAAAGTGTTCTGCCGGGAATCACCCCTGGCGGATATCCGCACAAATTCATTTTTCATTTAATCAAATTCATAAATTTTTTCCAAATCCGCACTGAATTTTTGCGAGCATCCTGTGCGGAATCCGTGCTGATTGCACGCTGAAAAATTTTCAGGGCAGAAACTCACTGCTCAATTCATTACAATGGGATTCCGCCAGAGGATTTCAACTGTCAATTCTTCTTACGGAAAGTGGATCCACCATGGAAAATTCTTCACACAAATTCCGCTGTGTGAACTGCAGAGCGCAAATTCCAATGAACTCAATGTAATTTGGCTCTACAATATATTTTCAGGCAGAAAGTTTACCGATTCCTCAGTATGAACTGGCCCTTAGAGTATGTTTACACTGAGGAAAGGAGGCGGAAATTCCAAGCGGAATCCCCACTACGGACTCCGCTTGGAATTCCACCTGCCTCAGTGTCTCAATGATAAGTATAGGATAGGGCGCCTCCGCTCTTCATGTCTCTAGACTAAAAGGATTGACGTGTCAATTAGACATGTACCCTTAGAGGTTGTAGCTGTGATTTATTTTCCACCATGTTAAATCCAACATAAAAATGACAAATTGATGAATAGTTGTATACCAGTCGTATATAACTGGGCAAAGTTAAGCTGTTCATAGATTTTTTTTTACAACCTTGAGTATCAATTTTCAGCATGTACCCAGTAATTTGCATTGTTCAGGCCAGGGGACACTATGGGGAAGATTTATCCAACATGGTGTAAAGTGAAACTGGCTCAGTTGCCCCTAGCAACCAATCAGATTCCACCCTTCATTTTCCAAAGAGTCTGTGAGGAATGAAAGGTGGAATCTGATTGGTTGCTAGGGGCAACTAGGCCAGTTTCACTTTACACCATGTTGGATAAATCTCCCCCTTAGTGAATTAGGCGTGCATTAATAGTATATATATAAAGCTAGCACTGGGTGATTTGCTGTTTATGCTGTCCATTGCTTCCTTTTCGTCCTCTTTAGTTACTGATTGCTTGCATTGTGCTTAGCGGCTGTGTTTGATATGTAACATAGTTAGGGGCAGGGTGATATTCAGTGAGGGTCTAGGCTCGGGTTGCCTGGAGTTGTCCTATTACTGTGATATTTGTGAGGCTGATGGAGCATGACAGGCTCCTAATCTATCATATATGTCATGAAAGCCGCTGTCGTCACAGTCCCAACAGGACCGAGGTGGTGACTGTCAGCTGAGTCCTGCACAGTTTTTGTGGTTTTGCACATGGGGATAATTCTGGTAGTTGGTGAACTGTGCTTCTTATACAAAATATCATGTATAATATGTGTTTTATATGATGATGATGATATATATCTATTTGTATATTTGTTATCATTTATAAATAACTTTATTCTGGTATATTTATCTGTACGACTATTGCATTGGTGAAAGAAAAATAAAAAATCACATGACCTTCTCAGCCTTAAAGGCAGAGCACAAAGTCATGTAGGTATATGTGATACCTATGTACGTGTATACAAATACTGTGCATAAACTGATACACTTACATACCCCTACACATATGCATGCACACCAATCTACATACTGTACATACACTTACATATACATACATACATGTACTAAGACACTTATATACTTAAGTATATATGTACATATGATATAAACATATATGAAGGTATTACATACATATTAGAGGGGTGCTCTTGGTGAGCTGTCAGAAGGGCTGCCTGTAGCTGCTACCAATACTACCATGGAGGCAGGCCACATGCTTTTCCTAGGAGGGCCCTGGGCCCCCCTGCTGCATGGACCCCATAGCAGCTGCATGGTCTGCCTGCATGGTAACTAAGCCAGTGATATGCAAATATGCGTATATACTCTTACATACAGGCATACTTAGACATATACCTACATACATGCACATTGCAATCGTATACACATATCCTTACATTCATAAAAACACATACATATATGCACACATATACTTACATAGACAGATATGTATCAGTACATGCACATATACGTACATACATACACATACTTACATATACTTACATACATACACACACTTATACTTACATAGATAGATATGCATCAGTACATGCACATATACATACATACGTACATACATACATATACATACATACATACACACATACAGATAGATAGATGTGCATGCATACATGCACACACATACACATGCATGCACATAATTGTATACCACACTTATACAGTGATTCGAATATTTACACACACAAGTAGACTCCATACACTATGAGTGTAGTAGGGAGGACATCTGGTCCAACAGGCAGCCCCCGCAGCTCAGCAGGCCCTCCAGGAACAGGAGCCAGATGACATCACCATTGCTCCTCTCTCTGATACATCCCTGTGCACCATACAGGGATCTGTACAATAAACTCAAATAGAGCAGCCCCAAGTGATGCTACTTTTATTTACTGGACTCTATTGGTAAAATCTATAGATGCTACAATAAACAAGAAGTATAATGCCAATATCCTGCATGACCATATAACTATAGAACCTACTGATTTATGATATATAGGCCACATGCTCAGTTTTAGGACTAAAGCTCTTATACAGTGTACTTAGGCCTCCCTATGGCTTCCCATAGTCCCACTAACTCAATTACCCCCAGGACTGATGTTCTTACAGTTGCCACAATCTCTTGGAGTCGTCCTCTCTTAGAAAATTATACAGATTTGTAATTGAATTCTACTTAAAAATCTCAAGTCTTCCAGTACTTATGAGCTGCTGTATGTTCTGCATGAAGTGTTTTCTTTTCAGTCTGACATGGTGCTCTCTGGTGACATCTCTGTCCGAGACAGGAACTGTACAGAGCAGGAGAGGTTTTCTATGGGGATTTACTACTGCTCTGGACAGTTCCTGACATGGGCAGAGGTGGCAGCAGAGAGCACGGTGTCAGACTGAAAAGAAAACACCACTTCCTGCAGGACACACAGCAGCTGATAAGTACTGGAAGACTGGAGATTTATATATATATATATATATATATATATATATATATATATACAAGTAAATTACAAATCTGTATAACTTTTTAAAACCAGTTTATTTGAAAGAAAAAGATTTTCGCCGGAGTACCCCTTTAAGTATTTGTACATGGATACGTGAAAACTGTGTGGAATCATTGTTCTATTGTTTTTAAAGGGAATCCGTGCCATCGTTTATGATGTGACCTATGCTATGGATTTTCTTTTAGCAGATACGAAATCCTGCGTCATCTCTTTGATGCAAAATTTGGTGTGGATTCTGCGTTGGGTAGCCTGAAAGTGGATTAGCTCCACTAAAAAAGGGGCAACACCACACCCAAAACCAAGGCCAAATTTAGCACACTGAAATTGCAAAGTAATTCATTTCCATAAGCGAAAGAACTTGCTCTACACTGCCACCTTCTGTAAGTAACTTTTACTTACAATCCTCATTCGTCCCTTAAAGAGCCTCAAAACATGATCAGGGATTATATGCCAAGCTCGAATTTCCTCTAAAAGGCACTGTAGAAAGGTATCTAGAGATCCGTAACCCCCTTTATCGGAGGAGATTCTGGCTTTGCATATAATCCCCAATCATGTTTTAAGGCACTTTAAAGTGTCACTGTCGTTATAACTTTCAAAATCTAAATCAACAGTAGATAAAAAGCAAGTTTGCAATTTACATTCATTATTTTTTTTGTTGTTATCCTGCTGTAAAACAAAGCTGTACTTACCATGAATCAAGGTCCAGTCTCCTGAAGGCAGATTTTCTGACTTGTGCTGGTTGTAAAAAACAGACTAAACACAGGAATTTCGGTCGGTACAGAAAGTCACGGCTCATTGTGTCCATCAGTCACATGACTGCCTTCTCTCTGTGAGTGCTCATATGGCCTGGGATACACAGGACTTCCTGTTTTCTGACTGTTTCCTGTTATTTGAGAAAAAAAAGAGTCAGAACACAGGAAGTGCCGTGTTCTCCATAATAACTAAAAAATAAATAATGAATGTAAATGGCAGACTTGATTTACAGTATATCACATCTACTGTTGATTTAGATTTTAAAAGTTACAACGACAGGGACACCTTATGGGACCAACATTGATTGTAAGACATGTTACCTCCAGAAGGTGGCACTGTAGAGAAAGTACTTTTCTTTCTGAAAATGTGTTGCTTTTCCCATGGAGCAATGCGTGGCTGTAAGACTCCATATGTCAAGCAGACATACAGTACTACTCCACTGAACATACCCCTATAGTTAAGGATACTCCAGTGAAAAGTTTTTTTTAATCAACTGATTTGTAATTTACTTCTATTTAAAAATCTCAAGTCTTCCAGTACTTATCAGCTGCTGTATGTCCTGCAGGAAGTGGTGTATTCTTTCCAGTCTGACACAGTGCTCTCTGCTGCCACCTCTGTCCGTGTCAGGATCTGTCCAGAGCAGTAGAGAATTTCAATGGGGAGTTGCTTCTTGTCAGGACAGTTTCTATTATCAGAGAGCACTGTGGCAGACTGGAAAAAATACATCACTTCCTGTGGGACATACAGCAGCTGATAAGTACTGGAAGACTGGAGATTTTAAATAAAAGTAAATGACAAATGTATATAACTTTCTGACAATGGTTGATTTGAAAGAAAACATTTTTTTCTGGAGTATTCCTTTAAATCTCTATGAACAGTTGAAGGAGACATACCCTAAATCTTTTACGTAATGTGGTAATGTGCCATTTTGTATCAGTGCAGGTCATGTCTATCAGCCAGGGGCTCACAGTAGACTTCATTACCCTTAGGAATGAAAGGGGTTGTCCAGCGAAAAACTTTTTCTTTCAAATCAACTGGCGTCAGAAAGTTATATAGATTTGTAATTTATTTCTATTAAAAAAATCTCAAGTCTTCCCATACTTATTAGCTCCTATATGTCCTGCAGGAAGTGTTGTTGTATTTTCAGTCTGACACAGTGCTCTCTGCTGCCATCTCTGGCCGAGACAGGAACTCTGTCTCGGTTTTCTATGAATCCCCATAGAAAACCTCTCCTGCTCTGGACAGTTCCTGTGTCGGCCAGAGGTGGCAGCAGAGAGCACTGTGTCAGACTGAAAATACAACAGCACTTCCTGCAGGACATATAGGAGCTAATAAGTATGGGAAGACTTGAGATTTTTTAATAGTAGTAAATTACAAATCCATATATTTTTCTGATACCAGTTGATTTGAAAGAAAAAGTTTTTCGCTGGACAACCCCTTTAATCGATAGTATTTCAATCCTTAGCGGAAGGAGTTCTTCTATACAGGGGAATCAAAGCACAATGCATAGTATAAAGCTGTATTACCTATGTATTATACAGTGATTTCTGTGGATTGCTGATAGCCGCAATGTGTTATGAGCGGACTTCATATGTAAGTGAACCCCCCATAGTCGCCATCTGCAGGGTGCATTGCTGCAAACTATTTATTTAACCAATGTCAACATAGCGCTTCTGCACATGTGTACACTCCGGTTTCTGCTTATCTCACTAATAAACTGTTTATATATAGCACTTCCCCCCCCCCCTTCGCCATCCATGAGAATTTGGAGCTTTTTATAGCACATCATCTCCTGCATGGCTTCAGTCAGTAACAAGGTGAGGGCTCCGCCATTGTTTACATTCATCGGCCCTCTTGTGCATATTTAAATTCCCACTTCACCTCCAGATTACTGGTTTTATTAACACCCTTGCAGCGTGGGACATGATCTGTAGGTTATAATGTGCAGCCTGTCTGCCGGTTTATGGTACATTTGACTGTAATAATCACTTAACCTTCACTCTTGTGGTTTATATGTCAGCTGCACATAGCTGGGGGTACTGTAACATTTATATATAAACCATTGTGGTTTACAGCACCGTTGTATTACGTTAGTGAACGAGGCCGGAGTAAATATCAACAGCAGATGTCAGATTTATGGTCAGCGAAGCTTAATTGACTCTGTGTAATGAGAATACTGCACCGCAGGCCTTGGGGGGTGAAGACTAGTGGGGGGAAAATGGAAATATTATGTGATTGGTTGAAAAACCACCATAGTACCAGATATACTGCCCCCTAGCAATATACTGCCGTCATAGCAGTGCAACTACACTGGTTACTGACGCTTCAAGGTACTTCCTTCCCTGTGATTTCTAACATATTTGTTAATCGGTTAATTTGCCAAAAGAGAAACCCAAACGACTCTAAAGTTTTGGCCACTAGGTGTCTCGTTTCTCTGCAATCTGCTGTTCACTGCCAGTTTCCAGAAGAAACATGTCTCTAGTAACAGCTAAATCAGGACAGAACACGGGAAACCCAGTCTCTAATAACAGCTAGATAAGGACTAGAGATGAACCCGAACGTTCAGCATTTGATTAGAGGTGGCTGCTGAAGTTGGATAAAGCCCTAAGGCTATGTGGAATACATGGATATAGTCATTATCCATGTTTTCCAGACAACCTTAGAGCTCTATCCAAGTTCAGCAGCCCCAGCTAATCAAATGCCGAACGTTCGGGTTCAGATGGACTCGAACCCGAACCCGGTTCGCTCATCTCTAATAAGGACAGAACCCAGGGAAACCAGTCTCTAGTAACAGCTAGATCAGGACAGAACATAGGAAAACCAGTCTCTAGTAACAGCTAGATCAGGACAGAACACAGGGAAACCAGTCTCTAGTAACAGCTAGATAAGGACAGATTTGTGATTTCTAACATATTTGTTAATCAGTTAATGTGCCAAAAGAGAAACCCAAACAGCTCTAAAGTCTTGGCCCCTAGGTGTCTCATTTCTCTGCAATCTGCTGCTTACTGTCAGTTGCTAGAAGAAACCTGTCTCTAGTAACAGCTAGATCAGGACAGAACACAGGAAACCCAGTCTCTAGTAACAGCTAGATCAGGACAGACCACAGGAAACCCAGTCTCTAGTAACAACTAGATCAGGACAGACCGCAGGAAACCCAGTCTCTAGTAACAGCTAGATCAGGACAGAATGCAGGGAAACCAGTCTCTAGTAACAGCTTGATCAGGACAGAATGCATGGAAACCAGTCACCAATAACAGCTAGATCAGGACAGAACACAGGAAGTGGAGAAGGGGCTTAGTATGTGCTATGTGCTGGAGTAAGCGGGAGAGAAAGCCTGAGCTATCTACCTGCAAGCTGAGCCAGTTTGCCTGCAGAAGGTAAATCAAGGCTTTCCTCTTATCTCAATGCACATAAGCTCCGGGCAGCTGTCCAATGTGTAGGCTTACAGTGTGACAGTGCAATGCTCCTCTCCTCCAATGCCTACTGGGTCTCCACTTCCTGAGTTCAGCTCCAAACATACCAACAGGTCACCACTGCAACTCCAGATTGGTTGAGTATTTCCTGTGTATTAGGTTGGGCCTTATATCTATCACCTGCATTACTTTTCTGCATTGCACTGCACTACTAAGTATGACAATAAAGATGATGCTAGCTATAAGTAGCTGGAGCCTGTCACCTGTACTTCACTCTCACTGACTCAGGCTCCATGTATGTTATGACATTAACGTCCTGCTCTCCTTTAATCCATACAAGTGCAGATTATCCATCGCCGTCCTATGCTCATATTTTCTGTAATTCATTACGTGTTACAACCTGTATGGTGAACACATGGGAACGTAGACATATAAATGTATGTGTTGTGTATAGGGTCACTAGAACTGCACTAATGTAAAGGGGGGGGGGGGTAAATAGCAGCTCCTCTGTATCTTATTATGGCCGTCATTGCTTTTAGTAGTAAGAGTATAGCATGCAGGGTTTCTGAATTTGGTGGAGACGAGCAAACAGTTCCTATAAAATCTGGAGTCTGGATGCCATTTTTTGGCATCTTTATTGTTCTTGCTATGAATGTAAGCATGAAGTGAATGGGAGCCACGCTGCAGTAACCCAGCATGGCCACTAGGTCAAATTTGGTGCTGTCTGCTTCCAGATCTGTTCAGGTTTGGCAATGTTTTTTTTAACCCAAATGCTGCCAAGAAAACATGGATACAGCCTACCCAGCTGTATCTATGTTTTCCATGACTACGTAGGTCAGCATTCAGCTTTTCCAGATGGAGTCAAATGCAGAGTGTTTAGGTTCGGAGAGGATCTGTAGAGGATCTATTTTGTGTCTAAAAGGTAAATCAAGATTTCGTTCTTATCCCAGACCAGTTAAGTCCTTGGCAGCTTTCCCTTGTGTTTTGCTATTGTATGTACACACTGCTGCCTCCTAAATGTAATTTTCCCAACCTTTAGCTTTTATTAGTGTTGCGTGGACTGTTTGGGTTCTTCAACATTCTCTGAACACGAATGCTACCAGGAAAACATTGATACAGCGTATTTTTTTCAATTAATAACGTCCGTTGTTGTAGATTGCAACATTAACCGTTATTAATTGAAAAAAATACATTGCATTGACTTCTATGGAATCCTGGACGGAGTGTATACACTCTGGCTGGAATTCCATGCGGCTGCACCGAAAACTGACATGTCAGTTTTGTACGGCCACTATTCATTGAATAGCGGCCACACAAAACTGACAGTGCAGACAATGTGAAGTGAGGCTCCGGCCATACTCTACATTGTGTGCTATGGTGAATTGGAGCGCGGGCACTCTTAAATGTGCCCGCATTCCAATTAAAAAGAAATGAACTTCACAGACAGTGGCCGTTCTGTGACACGGCCATGTCACAGAACGGCCGCTGTCATGCAGCATTTGAACAGGTTAAAAGCCCATCTCTGGTCCTGCCTCCCGAAATGGAGAAAATAATACTGTGCACAATGGAGGGGGGGCACTCTCAAGGGCTCAATAGCAGCAGTGAGAGCACTAAAATTACCTTGTCACCACCCTGAAGGGTTAATCTAACAAAACCAGGCAAGTTTTTGAAAAATCTTTTGAAAGACAGATATGTTTTAAAGTGTCAGTCCTTCCTATGACCATGAGATAAGCTCCGACTTATTACATGGCAGCAATGTATCCGTAAATGGAGCATAACAAGGAGCCATGATCTGTGGATGGAGGTTTAGGTTACATTTGGAAGAAATGTGTTTGTTTTATTGCATCAACTGTTAGCACACATGTCATTTCCACTAATGTGATGATCGCGATCATACACAAGAGCACCATTGTTATGTAGGGCTGATGAAAGACGGCAGCCTAGAAAGGTCGCTGCGGGATTTTATCATATTTTAGCTCAATAAAGAAAAAAAAATCAGGACTTTAGGGGAAAAAAATGTCGATCTGTTCCTGACAAAGAAACCAGTTGTATTCCATTATAAGCTCGCATTCATAGGTTGGACAACGAGCAGGTGGGTTTTCCCATAGACTCTGAATGACCAGTAAATGAGCATTGTTATGCAGCCTCATTCACACATTTAGTCATTTTTCTGGACCGTTAGTTGTACTCCGTGGTCCGTATAAATTGATCCGCATTAACAATTACCTGTGACCCATTCCCAGCAGCTGCGCGTCTCCTGTCCCATTAGTGACGTGCACCGTCTGAGCCGGAGGTCCCTGAAGCTCTCCCAGGCAGCCGAGCGTCTCCTGTCCCGTTAGTGACGCACACTGCCTGCGTCTTATCGGAGAGGCTCGGAGATGCTCTGCTGCCGGGAGAGCTTCAGGAGAATGGGAGAGGTGCCGGAAGTTCCCGAAACTTCTGAAGCTCTCCCCACAGCCGAGCATCTCCGAGTCTCTACGATGAGACGCTCAGCTGCCTGGGAGATCTTCGGGGACCTCCGGCTCAGGCAGTGAGCGTCACACTGCCTGCGTCGGGAAAGGGACTGGAGACACGTGGCTTCCGGGAATGGGCCCCAGGTAAGTAGAATTTTTTTTATATAGGTCACCCCATACAGCGGGGATGCGGCCAATTTTGAGCTCCCACACCATATGGGGCGACCATATTCGTCGTACAAGATGACCTCTGACTTCTAAGAAGATTTTTCGGGGTTAAAAAGTCGTCTTATACACCAGAAAATATGGTACTAGTTTGCATAGATTTGATCTGTGTTTTTTGCGGACATCAAGGATTTAACATCCGTGACTTCCGTACAAAAACACGGATTTCATAGACGTCTATTGATAATACCTACCGCAATGACAATCCGCACTAGGACATGTCCTTTTGTTTTTTTTAATGGAACGGATTAGGATCAAAATTAAAACGGACTGTACGAATAGCCCAATATAAATCAATGTGCTCTAAGATGAACCGTGATTACGGATCTGCAATTACGGACAACTTTATAAGGCTTTAGGCTGGGTTCACAGTATGTTTTTTTTCATCCGTTTTCATCCGTTTTTTCATCTGTTTTTGTGTATGTTAAAAAAAAACAGATGCGTTTAGATCAGTTTTTTTTTTCATAATGGAAGTAAAAAAACGGACACAAATGCATCCGTTTTTCCACCCGTTTCTTGCAAAAACGGATGGAAAAAAACGGATCGCATTAACGTAGTGTGAACCCAGCCTCACATTTGCCTTTCTCCTGCTGCTGTGTGTCAGTCTTCATTCTATCCATAAACCAGGAGGATCAGGATGAACAGATCTCCAGCTCCTGTCTGTACGGCATTGTAGCGTAACAGTTATTGGTGGATACAGCTGTGTTGGATATGGTATATGGTACTGTATATCTAGAAGGTGATATTTTATAGGGTTGGCTTCTTTAGTCAGTGGATCATTGTCAATGACAAATAGATCGAGTTTGGTGCCTTCTCTCCGAAATCTTTTTTAAAGTGATGACGAAAAACTATTCTAGTTATGGCCGGTATTGGGTAACCTATTTCTCTTTCTCCTGATGAAGACACTGACAGATTGATATGTGATGCCTGCACTTTACATTGTGACCTGTGCCTCGTGTCTGAACTAGAAGTGATTCGGACATAGTTATTTTTCACATTAGAATAAGTAATCCATTATGAGTTTATTGTGGGAATGCATTGTTATCAATACCCTCTAACCAACCCCTGACCACCAGTCACCCCGTACTAAGTGTGAGGCCTGCCAGTTATGGGGCTGAGCACTGACCTCTTCCTGCAGGGCCTAATTCTTAAAGGGTTTGTTTTAATAAGAACTTATCCCCCATAATCTGTGACCCGATTCTTCCAACAAAATAGTACATGGGATACCCAGGTCCCCTTTCTCAGGATCGTGGGGGTTCTCAGCAGTTTGACCACTTTTCCAGTTATAACTGTGGGGCATCCCCACTGAATATGTGCTTCGAGGTGATTTGGCACTGGGTTATTTTCTTATACTTCTATGTGTGCCTACCTTCTACATAAAGGAGTAAGTTTGGGTGTAGGTTTTGCAGCTCAGTTCCATTGAAATGAATGGAGCTGGATTGTAATACCACACACAACCTGAGAACAGCGGTGGCGCTGTTTTTGCAAGAAAGTAACAGTTTTTTTTCCAATTATGTATAATAACCCTTTTAATAAAGATAAACACTATGGGGGAGATTTATCAAACATGGTGTACAGTAAAACTGGCTCAGTTGCCCCTAGCAACCAATCAGATTCCACCTTTCATTTTCCAAAGATTCTGTGAAGAATGAAAGGTGGAATCTGATTGGTTGCTAGGGGCAACTGAGCCAGTTTCACTTTACACCATGTTTGATAAATCTCCCCCTATGGACAGATTTACTAAACTATCTAATCCTAAAAGGAGAACTGTCAGCAGTTTAAAAGGAATCTAACCTGATAATAGCTCCCTACTGGGCACAGGGCGGTCCCATGCTGTTAGTTGTGGCGGTAAGCCATTAGGAGCTCTGGGGGGCGTGGCTACAGCCCCTCCAAGCAACAATCCCGCTGGGCCCCTCTATTGTTAATTATTAGAGGGGGCGGGCCTACGCAGCCCACCCCCTCTAACGATTATCAATGGAGGGGGACAGCCCGGTGGCATGCCGGATCCACGCTCAATAGGGCAACAGCCACAACCCCAGTGACATACCTTCATCCTCAGCGCCCCCTGCCCACTGGTTAGATTCTATAATAAGGCTTAATAATCGTGTGGGTGCGGCTGCACGGACATCGTTAGTGATGTAGTCATGCTTACTTCTTCACACTCCTTCTGACGTGTCTGCATCTCCCAGTGACCACAGCTACTGCCGAATCCTTCTTAGCAGTGACAGTCCACTCAGCCAATCACTGACCAAGGCGGGCAGTGTCTCAGTCAGTTAGTTGCTTAGCAAGCTGTCAATGCAGGGACAGGTTTGGCAGCGGGTGTGTCCAGCGAGGGAGGCAAACACACTGCAGGAGGACACCAGGGAGCGTGGAGAGGTAAGCATGACTACAACTTTTTTATTTTCTACTTACTAAGGGCATCTGTTATGACTTTCATGCTGCCTGAACAACACGTCATCAGTGCGGTCCCTGGTGACTTCTGCCCACCCTGCCAGCCTTGATTGATAGTTATCTCGCTGAACTAGCTTCACAATTTTGTTACAATCTTGGTGCATGGTATTACACCTCATACCCATGTACTTGAGTTTTTTGGCAAATCTAGGCATGTATTGACTGGTACAGTGCCAAGGCAGGGAGGGCTGTCAATTTGGCTTAATTTTAATATGCAGGTTGGCACATAGGGATTGGTATGTATTACTTTGTAGTAGGGGACACTAAAATGAATACGAAGGAAACTTTTGTGATTCTAGAATGAAGAATTGTATGGGATTGGCAAGAATAATAAGCAGGAACAGCGCCACTCCTGTCTAATATCAGAGCCTTGATTTAAAGCTGGGTGCAATACCTGTCACAGCCCATGGACAGGAGAGGCAGTGTTTGTCAAAAAAAAAATAATAATAATAATGCCCCTATAATGAATACAGGGAATATCTGTCCGTAGTTTTGTATTTATGGTCAGATTTACTATCGCCCAATATCTTGCCTAGAAAATGTTGAGCAGCTTTGCTTCAGACTAATGAAAGCCAACGTGTGATTGATAGCAGCGTGTCTATGTTTCCCCAGTGTCTCCATTTCCTTATTGCTGGAAAAGTGATCTCTCCATGTTATCATGCTAAGCATTTGTAAAATTATTTGGCACAGGTCGGGTTGCAGTAGAAAGCCAGGACATATCCCGCCTCACTGACAGTTTTTCAGCTTCAGATTTCTGCAGGGAAAATCTTCGAGTTTACTCCAGCGAGTATTTGTTGTTTTCTGTTGCCTGTCTCTATAGATGTCTGACATGAATTCAAGGGATTTTCCGCTTTTATATATAATATATATATGTGCCTTTTTCCTATACATGACTTTTATTAAAAATATCAAGCTTTCCAATACTCATCAGCTGCTGTGTGTCCTGCAGGAAGTGGTATATTCTGATGCAGTGCTCTCTGCTGCCACCTCTGTCCATGTTAGGAACTGTCCAATTCCGGAGGGGATTTGCTACTACTTTAGACAGTTCCTGACCTGGACAGAGGTGGCAGCAGAGAGCACTGTGTCAGACTGGAAAGAATATACCACCTCCTGCAGGACACACAGCAGCTGATAAGTAGTGGAAGACTTAAGATTTTGAAATAGAAGTCATTTACAAATCTGTATAACTTTCAGACACCAGTTGATTAAAAAATATTTTTTCACTTTTGAGTACTCCTATAATTTGATTTCTGGCAAACCCTTGGATTTTAGGTGCAGACTTTAACATTTTGGGGGTCACTTATAAAACTTATGCCAGAGGCGTACGCCAGGAAGAAGGTGCAGATTCGCCCCTTCTCCCTGGTGTATGCCCCGCTCGCACGATGGGCAGGCTGGGGGAGCTTGGGGGGCGTGACAAGGTGGGGAGGAGGAGTGGCCTCCTCCTGCGCCTCATTTATCATGATTTATGCCTGCTCGCAGTACGCCGGGTGCAGGTTCGGGCACCCGGACGGCCGGAGGCATGCGTCTCTTAGTGAATCCTGCCGGGGAAAGGGGGCGGGGCCTAATATGAGACCAGCGTACTTGTACGCCGGTCTTCATAAATCCTCCCCTTTGTGCTTTTTGTGCTGTTTTGGACATGGTCTCATTAATTATTTATAAACCCATTGTTAAAGCATTACTGTCACTTTAAAAAAATAACTAAATTTGGCTTGTCACACAGCCATGTCATAAGTTTTGAACCATCAGGGTCCGGGTGTTCAGACCTCCACCTATGGCTAGAACAAGCCGAGAGAAGCATGTAGCAGAGTGCTTCACTCACCGGCTCTCTGCTGCACCCATCTTGTTGCAGGAGTTGGCCATCTCTAGTTCACACAATTATCAGCAGACAGGAACCCCCATCATCGAAATATTGGATATCTCACCCATGTAAAGACTGCAAATAAGGGCTGATCACTTGTGGCAATAGTCAGGAATCGTCATATCTAAACATTACACAGACAATATGAATTGTGCAATGTTTTATTTCTCCTGTGGGGGCGCTGCTGGGAAATTAATATGTTGCTGGCAGGTTCTTCCATAGTTTACAGCTGACCTCTGGTGACCCAAGCCTATGGTTGCCCCATAAGTATCAGGTCCCAATAGAAAGTCCTAGGTTTGTTAAACACATAAAGGAAAAGGCATGCTGTAACAAACACACATTGCCATATCATTGCTTGAAGGGAGTCAGTGGCTCCTCTGCCAAAGAAGAAGAAACCAGTATTATGAATGGCACCTGGTAGTTCAGCGTCCTCTTATAGACTTTGCCTTGGGATCCAGAGCTTCATATTGGGTTGATGCTTTTTGGTGGATTCCTCCTTACTTCTAGAATAAATCTGCCATGTTTTTCTAATCCTGGATAACCCCCTAGAATTTTTTTTGTATATTACTTAGGACACATTAAACATAAAAACAATCTATACTCATCTACCCTGATCCCCCGCCTCTCCCAGTATTGCCTCTCCCAATCGGCACTACTTCTTAGTTTCTGTAAATGTGTCGTCCCAGCAAGACGATCAATGACTGAGGCAGGACACCACTGCGGCTACTTTCTGCTACATAAACCACAAAGGAGCAGGGACCAAAAGATGTCAGTCGTGGAGTGGCGGGGGATCAGGATACATGAGTATAGCTTTTTTATGTTTAACAGGACTCAAACTACTTCTTTATGGAGCAAGGATGGGCAAACCTTTTCGGGAGCCCCAAGCAACACCACCATGCCTGCCCGTGAATTGTGTTTGGCTTTGCAGTCCAGCTATATTGAAGTGAATAGGACTGAGGTGCAATACCACATACAACCTGTGGTGTTGTTTTTGGAAAGAAGCAGCCATGTTTTTACAACCCTTTTACTACATGAAATACGATTATAGTTAAAGCAGGTTTCCTTGAAAATTGCAGTTTATAAATTTTGCATTTTTTTTTTTTTTTTTTACATTAAATAATACTCGGTCAGTAATATTCCAGGTCCACTGCGTTCGGGCTGCATTTAGTAACTGGTAACTTTATCAATAATCTTGTTTTAGCTGGCAGAGAATTTCCTGAGGAGGAGGTAACATGATCAATAATATGAAGTGGTCGCACTCGCCTTATTAGGGTGTCTCCAGCAGATGGTAAAGCCATTCCCTGGTGTCAGTGGCAGGAAACAGGTTGAGCCAAAGTGTGAGAGCAAGGGAATCTCGAAGATATACACAAGATAAATAGGAATTTTGGATGGCCGCAGAAAGGAAGTTTCAAATATTTGAGGCCTTTAAATCTTTGGAGGGCAGGACCGAAAATGTGGAGCTGATATGGAAAGTCTTTAATAAGGACGGTGCTGTAGGTTCTAGGCCTCCTGGAGGTTGGTCTATAAGGCAGGCGAAGGAATTTCATCGGCTTAACACATAATTTATAGCTCAGTCTTTGCAGCAAGAAAAATGAATTATGAATCTGTATAGAAACGTACATTGACACGGTGGGCAGGAAAGCTCCAGGCAATCCTTGTATTATAATCCCAGACTTGCTGAACTGCCTGTAGGGTCTACCTGCTCATTAAACTGACACTGGGTTGTATTTCATATAATGGAGGGATCTGGAAACATATACATATGTGAAGATAGGAGTTTCTGAAATGGGGGGGGGGGGGGGGCTGTAGGGGGGCACGAAGAGATCATATTGTGAATGGTGCATCATGGTGGGTGAAAGAACTTGTTACACATTTCACAGGTTTGAGTTACACACCTGTACTGAAATATACATTTTATTGCTGCTCTCTCTTTCTCTCTCTATGTCTCAATTCCCTAATATGAATCTGTTATTATAATAACTCTTTTTACAAGAACAATCCAATAATGTTTATATATTATATCTTATAATGGGATGCCGATGTAAAAGGCCCCGTTCACACAGAGCAAGAGCGGCGAAATTCCGCGGCGGAATTGTCGGCCGCGGAATGCCACCAGCCTCCGTGTCATAATGACACTCTATGGGAGGCTCGCGCGCTGCACCTCTCGGCGCTGAAGAATGAACATGTTCATCCTTCAGCGCGGAGAGACGCTGAGTGATGCGGCGTGTGAGCCTCCCATAGAGTGTCATTATGACACAGAGGCTGGGCGCATTCCGCGGCCGACAATTCCGCTGCAGAATTCCGCGACTCATGCTCTGAGTGAACGGGGCCTAAGTGTGTGAACAAGCGTGGGCCCCATTGACTTTAATCAGCTAGTGGCTATATTCAGGTAATTTCCCAAATGTATGCATTTATAGACTTGAAAGCTTTGTGCGCTACACTCCAAGTCATATGGGTTCTGGAAATGACCCAAACTTAAAAGGGTATTCCACCCAAGAGCTAAAAAATTAAACGCTCCCAGGTGGTCTTACTCACCAAGTCCCCCTGAGTATTTTGAGCTGTTTGCCGTCTTTCTAGCTGCCGCCATTCCAGAATTACAGGTTTTTCTAAAAGCCGGTCTATATCCAAGATGGCGCCGGTTGGGAAACTACATTTCCGCGCATGCATTGCACCTCAGAGCCAACTGCCAAGCATCCGCCTCATTTTGTAGTATCTGCCCATCGCTGGCTCAATCTGCTTCTGCTTGTGTGATGTCAGTTGAGGGAGGGGTTACAGATGAGATGTTAGGCTCCATTCACACGTCCCGTGTTCTGTCCGTGAAAAATGGATGACACAGATGTTAAATGCACTACATCTCTGCCTGCCTCCTGTTCACTAATTCACAGGAAGATTATATTAATATAGTTCACTAGAACTGTCCAATAAACAAGGAACTTCTATTATCAGGAGTGGTAGATCAGATAGAGGATTCTTCTTGCGATTTTTTTTGAGCACATCACTTTTTTGAGCACATCACCCAACGTAAACCTTCCTCTGGCTTCCTCCGTATAACTGGTTATACAGTGGTATTCACTGCCCATTGGCCTTAATGTTAAAAAAAATATGTATCCCATACAATAGGAGATATGCAGCTGTGTAGGGTAGTAGTAACAGTAGTAGTAATAGTAGCAGTAGTAGTAGTAGTAGTAGTAGTAGTAGTAGTAGTAGTAGTAGTAGTAGTGTGGTATAACCATTAGAGGCAGATGTTGTTTGCCAGTTCAGCCAAAGATGTCAGATTCCACCTTTCATTTTCCAAAGAGTCTGTGAGGAATGAAAGGTGGAATCTGATTGGTTGCTAGGGGCAACTGAGCCAGTTTAAGTGTTTAAACTTGTTGTGCTTAAGGAGGTGCTTAAGAAGTGGAAAAGAAGAGAGGTAGTTGTAGCGGTGTTTGAAGAGTAAAGGAGTTTGTCAGAGGAGTCCCAACCCAATGTAGTTCTGTACTCTGCCGGAACTTATACAGTACAGAGTACTGTGTACTCTGCCGGAAGATATACTTTATAGTGAGAAGTTTACTTGTAGTCGTGTTTAGACTTTGGTCTGACCACCTTCTGCCCTACAGTGTCGTGTGGCATTTGATTAGCCATAGGTTGTATCCATCTTTTCCAGGACTCCCTAGGGCTGTATCCAACTTCAGCAGCCACCACTAATCAGATACTGCATCCTAAAGTTTGGACAAACCCAAGCGTGCTCAAAGTTTGCTCAACTCTAGTCCTCTAGTCTTTACTCCACCAATGGCTCTTGTCTTGGAGCCAGAATACACCTGTCACCTGTACTACCTGACGTTCTGTATTCTATCTGTACTGACCTGTTCTCCTGTATGACAGAGCTGGAGGACAGTAATCCCAATTTTGAACATTTGGTTGTAAAGTAGATGTGTGTGAGTGATTACAAAACAGCAGAAGCTGAGAGAGGACGGTATGGCAGCTGGGAGTTGGCACACACAACTATTTTCTGCTTATTTTGGCTGACTCTGAAGACCTCTGGCTTTTCCAAGTAGTACTTGGATATAGCAGTAATCAGGATTTCTGACAAGATAGATTCACAGCAAGGAATGCACATCCCTATAGTATCAGCGAGATAGAGAAGAAAGTTGCCGAGTTGTAAGCACGAGGGCTGATCACTGCCCAAACTTCCTGCAAGATATGTCAGTAAGAGGACGATTGATCACTGAGCGGGAGACAGATGGGTTGTCGGCCAGCCAAGATTACATTTACAAGACAAGGAAGTTTTTTTTTTTCCAGGCCGGCAGAACATTTGGATTGTAAGCTCTACAGGCAACGTGCCTGCAGATTCTCACAGCCAGTAACGTGCCGTTCAAAATATGTTTGCTGTTTTTCCCCGTTTCTCGCACATTGTCCACACTCCCTAATGAAACAAGCAAATAGTTTTTAACAGCCCGAATGTGCAGTTGTAAATAATTTACTCATCTAGTGCCAAAACATTCTGCAAACCTACTACAAGAGAGAGAACACGCTGAAACAGTCTGTCATCACGGCCCTAACGAATATGGCTGCGAGCACACAGCACATCTTGTGTCCTGAGCACTGCTCTAACTGGGGCTTAAAGGGCTTGTCCAGGATGCCTGCCAATGGACTGTCTGGCATTGCAGCTGAGGCCTACTCACTTCAACTGCAGTACCAGACACAGCCCGAGAAGAAGAATGGGGCGCTGTTTGTAGAAAACGAAGCAGATCCTTTTTTAAAAAAAATGCTCAATCCCTTTAATTCACATATCTGTTCAATGTATCGTTTATTTATAGTAATATATCAGTCGTCTTGATATGAGACTTGGTAATTCAGAATTAGGAGTGTATAGGCAACTTCCAGAGTCTTAGAGCGCTATGTTTGGCTACATTCACATCTGGAAAGAAGAATGTTTGGGGTATATGCTGGCAGGCCGGTTTGCCAGAGTATACTGCAACGTACCATTAAGTTGGACCTTACATAGTATACTGGTGACTGACAACATGTGGTCCCTTTCCAAGTGTATACTGTTAAATACACAAGTCCTTGTCAATAACACATGTTATATTGTGGGACTCAAAAAAAAACTAAAAACTTCCAGGCTAAAAAAAAATGCTTGGAAATGGACTCAATGTTGTGACTAGTGGAGGCCATGAACTTTGAACAGGTGGGTGGCTGTATACCCTAAATATAGTCTACTTTTCAGATGTGAACGTAGCCTTGTCTTATACTCCCTTTTCTCTATTATAAGAGGACAGTACAGTATATACATAGACCTGAGGACCTCCATTTACCTTTTAGTTATCACTATGTCCCTTAAAGATAAATGCTGTCTCTCACTTGATATGCCCCACAATTTAATTTTTTTTAAAAAAAGGAAATGTGTAATACTTTTGTTCTCCTTCGGAGGTGCTGCAGGGAAATTTTAATATTTACTGCCAGATTATATTTAACCTCTGAGAGTTTAAGTAGCAGGAAACACTGTGTCCTGTTGATCCTGGGGGTACTCTTAAACTTAAAGGGATTTAAAAGGTGGTTAGTCCCCTTTTACTAGTTCACTCTCCTTTTGTTTCCATATTTAGCAATACCGGGAAACGGCAGAGCCCTAGGTTCACATTCCCTATAGGGAAAGGAGTATAAGCCAACAAGAGTTAGTTGTCCCTTCCTGAATAACTGTATGGTATGGGCGACCTTATCAGGCATTGTTCTTGGAAAAAGTTATTACAGTACAACCCTGACCATAGGATAAATATGCAAAGACTTTAAAGTGATACTGTAATCCCCCTTACTCTGTGTGCAGTTATCCACACCATCCACAAGCTTAGATGCTGCACATTTGATTTATATGTGTATATAACTTATCTGCTTCTTCTTTTTGCTCTAAGATCGCTTCATTTCATTGGTGGACAGCGTCAACTGGGCGGGGCTTCATGGCAGTTGGGCCCATGAAGCCCCACCCATTTGACACTGTTAACTGATGAAATGAAGCATGAGTAAGGGAGGTTGCGGTATCACTTTAAAAGTAAGTGTCAAAGCTGGTTCGGAGCTGTTCCCAGTGTCCTTCTACCTTCTGTAGCCTATCGTGGTATTTTTTCACTTATAGTGGCTGACTATAGTATTATCCCCCCAAAAGTCACTGGTTACTGCTTAACTATTCATTTCTATGAGTCTGAGAACTTTCAGAATAATTTCCATATTTATGTAAGAAGAATATTTTCACCTTTTCCGTTGTTGACTTTAGGCTTAGTCCTCCTCAGCTCTACAGACCACTTTTCACATGTTGGTCTCCAAAAAACTAAGTTGTCTTCTATATATCTTGCAGGTACCTTGCAAAACTGTCCTCAGTAGGCAGCATTTCAGAGGAGGAAACTTGTGAGAAGCTCAAGGGATTAATCCAACGCCAGGTGCAAATGTGCAAGCGGAATCTGGAAGTCATGGATTCCGTAAGGCGAGGGGCTCAGCTGGCAATTGAAGAATGCCAGTATCAGTTTAGGAATCGACGCTGGAACTGCTCAACACTCGACACGTTGCCTGTTTTTGGAAAAGTGGTGACACAGGGTAAGAAACATGGGTTTTGAAATCTTATGAGCCTTATGGTGATGTTTACATTCTTACTAGAGCTCGAGTAAAGTCGTTCTCCGCTTGAAAGGGGTTGAGGAGTTTTGAAGAACGTTACTTAAAGTAATTAGTCAACCCTAAAAATTCCCTCCAATAAAATCTGAGCCATCACTCAAGCAGCGGCTTACATTGCTGAAGGATGCAGCCCATGGAGAGATTTACTGAAGAGGCCTGGATGGCTTGTAGTGCTGTGGAGGAATTTGCTAGAGGGAGAAGACCCCTGTTACTTACTCTCGGGGGATATTGACTAAGTGAATTGTACTGGCAGTAAGTTTTACTTTAAAATCTCCAGCTATGGAGCATCAAAGTTTTTTCTTTAGTGGAATAAATTCTATAAAGGCAGCAGGTATTGCTATGGGAGCTGAAAGTGAAGGGTCCTGGTGCCTACACCAAGCAACCCCTACCAATATAATGGGGCTGAGTAGGCCTTTGCCCAGGGTCTCCTATCTCTAGGGGGCTTCCACCATCCAGTTATTTTTTAAGTTTTTTCCAGACATTTCTAGCAATAACAGTTTGAAAAGATAAAGTTTTATGTGGCATAAAGTGATTACATGGCTTTTACTTATATTTATTACAAGGAGTTAAAGCTCAAGTCTTGCCAATGAGAAATCATCTGGTTGGGGATGCATGGTTAGTGTCACAAAAAGAAAAACATAAGTAGTTTCTATCAACTCTGATACCACTGATCTTCTGGCTGAACTAAGGGTCAGGCATATAAGATCTTGGGGCTTATGTCCCCAGAGGACTAGCATAGCTGTTGGGTATATTGCCATACTAACATTGGCTGATGTTGGCCAGTTATCTACTGTATATGTAAGCAGATTTCAACATGGATACAGATCAACTTTTTTATTATTTTATTGTATTTAACAGGTACAAAAGATCTTTTTTCCATAGGTTTTTATTAAGAAAATATTGCTTAGATTATCTTTTTCAGTCTTCGCACTCCTCTCTGTCTCTTCTCCTCTACTAAGCTGATTTATGGTAAATCAGACCTGATCTGGTCATATATCAGCTTAGAAGATCATTCAGGAGAGTTGTCATGCAGCTCTTCTGATGGATTTCACTTGGAGGCAGAGAATTCTACATTCTACATGAAAAGATAGAGAAGAGAAACTAAGTAAAATTTTTAATAAAGACCGGTAGGAAAGATGTTTTATGACATGATAATCACAATGTAAGAATAAAAACAGTTGCATGCCAAGATGTGGGTATTCTTTAAATCACAGGTGTCTTTTCCTCTTATATTATCTGCAATATAATATAGAATAATTAGAATAGAGAATTTGAAATCTCATCCCCTAAATGGAGAATATGAGGACATTTTGATGTGCCTATTTTTATAAGGCATTTCATAGCTGTCCTAAATGTAAAGGTCTTGCTATAGACCCTATAGGTATATTGCTGACGGTTTACAGTCGTCCACATGGCGGCATTCTGCTGTACTTTCTCCTTGTACGTATCATAGTCAGGAGACCAATAATGGTATTAAATGCTAAAGTAGAAATGAAAGGAAAATAAACATAAGCTCCATGTCAGCACAACATGCACTTTCATATAAGCGTTGTGTTGACATGTGTGTCCCTTTAAACTTGGCAATATTCCCGAAATTCCTCACATAAAAGCTACTGCAACAGAACTGAGGGTGAAGACAGGGAATAGCCGTTCTACAAAACACAGCTGGCTGCACCTTATACTCCGCTGTATATATGGAGCAGAGTTCTATATAGTATATTTGTGAACAGCAGAGCAGGACACATTGTAGTCTATGGCTAGGTTCACACTATGTAAAAATGATGGCCGTCTTTCATAACAACGGCCGGCATTGTGCAGATATTGTCCATTCTCTTTGAAATAATGGACGTTTTTTGCACGTTATGAAAGACGGCCATCATTTTGACATAGTGTGAACCTAGCTGATGTATGTAGATGGGACGTTTACATTCACACAGGTAGATTCCACATTGGATGGTAGAACCTGAGTTCTCGTTGCAGAAGGTCTGGTTCTCACGTGGTCTATACCACTTGTAGACCATGTGTACCATCAGGATTTAGCATCCTATTCCCATGGCATTTTTGTGGTTTGTCGATTGACGTCAATAGAAGAAAACAGAACACAAGCTCTTGTGTGGTTTTTACATATGGTACCACATGAGTATTTTAGTTGTGGGACAAAAAATTCTAAATTTGATTTAGGAACCAAAAACCTTCATGTCCTTCCACAGTACAACTGTGTGTTATTGAATGTCAAGTTCCTGTACCCCATTAAAAGTTGTAACAGGGCTCTACGCTGGGATACCCCTTTAATTAGTCTAAGGCAAAGCTCACAGTGTGTTAAAACAGTACGTCCTAGCTATATGTCAAGAAAGGGATGACAACACATAATATGGTGCACTGTGGTGGACTCTATTTAGTTCAGTAGCATGAATGTAGTCAGCTAGTAACTAACAGTGGACCACTTGCTGCTGTTATAGGCTTCTTTGCTGGGTTACAAATGGACCACGCTATTGAGTCCTGGTTAGAGATGAGTGAGCTACAGTAAGTTGGGCCTATGGCTTTATCCTTGTTTTCCAGGCAGCATCCACCTTCTCCGGCCACCAAATGCTGAGCGTTCAGGGTTTAGCGAGCCTGAACTTACTGTAGTTTCACTCATCTCTTGTCCTTGTAAGTAAGGCTGGGTTCACACTGCATTTTTAGCATACGTTTAACGGATCCTTTTTTTTTAACGGCCAAAAAAAATATTGTCAGCAACGTTTTTGTGTCCGTCAAAAAAACCGATCCGTTTTGATCCGTTTTTTTATAATGAAAGTCAATGGAAAAACGGATCAAAACGGATGCACACAAATGCATCCGTTTTTGCAATCCGTTTTTTATCCGTTTTTTTTTAAACGGATTGCAAAAACAGATTGCAAAAACGCAGTGTGAACCCAGCCTAAGCAAATACAAGCGTGAAGTGGCCGAAATACAGCCACTAGCTGACTAGGTTGAGGCCATTGAAGTAAATGGGGCCCGCTACAGTGCACCACAGTATACGTTGTTATCACTTTATTGGCAGCATGCCGATGTATAGTTAGGGCAAGCTGCTTTAACTTAGTGTTAATACAGCCTAATAGATTATTTGTAGATGGGACACAGACATGCGGTTGTCTACCTTTAGGGCTATGTCAATTCCTTGAGTGGAGAGCGTCTAAGAGCGTAGGCATTAAGACACTGAGGCATTGAGAGCGGAGGCATTAAGACACTGAGGCAGGTGAGATTCTGAGTGGCGTCCGTGGCGTAGGTTGAGCTTGGAATTTCCGACTTTGTGTGAACATACTTTTACTGTATCAGAGACTGGGCCCATCAGAGGATCGTGTCGTGGGCCAGTTGGAGCCTGGCGAGGTGACAATAGGAGCTATAGTAGCGGCTATAATATTTGTTATTGATCTTTCACAAAAATATTCATCGGAGGCTAGATCCACATGTGTCTGGCCATCCTATATAGCTGACGTTCGACATGCAGGTGCCAGACCATAAAATGTTGCACCCAATAAAACCACACCAGAGGGCAACTTTGCTGGATGGTCCATAGGTGTGGCACCAGGCCCTATTGAAGGGCAACAGTAAGGAGATCGGAAGCAAATCCCCCTGCCCGTAATGATAATGTAGACCTCTTCTAGTGAGAACGTTTCAGATGAAAGTGCGGTCCTGTTGTAGTATATATATAGATATAGGGGGAGATTTATCAAACATGGTGTAAAGTGAAACTGGCTCAGTTGCCCCTAGCAACCAATCAGATTCCACTTTTCATTTCTCACATACTCTTTGGAAAATGAAAGGTGGAATCTGATTGGTTGCTAGGGGCAACTGAGCCAATTTCACTTTACACCATGTTTAATAAATCTCCCCCATTGTGTGTGTATATATATATATATATATATATATATATATATATATATATATATATATGTAGTCTATATTTGTAGATCTGAGATTCTCCTTGAAGTAAACTTGTTTATAATGAAGCCTAATGTTCACATCATTATTCTGCTATTATAACATATGGGAAAGGGCTCTGAACACATCTCTACTGTCTCTATAATCTATAGACTATGGGGGAGATTTATCAAACATGGTGTAAAGTGAATCTGGCTCAGTTGCCCCTAGCAACCAATCAGATTCCACCTTTCATTTTCCAAAGAGTCTGTGAGGAATGAAATGTGGAATCTGATTGGTTGCTAGGGGCAACTGAGCCAGTTTCACTTTACACCATGTTTGATAAATCTCCCCCTATATCTATAACATCAGACGCCCTCTGATGTTTGATATCAGGTGATCCAGCCACACACACTGCAAACAGGTGCATACAACCAAGCACACAGCCGTGCAGTCTCTATAGTCACATAGGCCGTGAATGTCATAGGATGCCACCATTTCTACACGAATTTCTGCCTCAGTAACTAGTAAGTTTTATTATTCTGAGGTGGATGCATCTAGGAGTAAAAACAAAGCAGTGGATCATGCAAAATAACAGAATGGAGCCAACAAGTGCTGAATCATGTAATTTTAACCTCTTAAAGGGGCACTCCTAAGGAAAAATAATTGTTTATAGATCAGCTGATGTCAGAAATTTGTACTTCTAGAAAGAAAATCTCATGTTTTGCAGTACTTATCAACTGCAGTATGTCCTACAGGAAGTGGTGTATTCTTTTTAGTCTGACATAGTGCTCTCTGCTGCCACCTCTGTCCATGTCAGGAACTGTCCAGAGCAAGAGATGTTTTCTGTGTGGATTTGCTACTGCTCTGGACAGTTCCTGACATGGACAGAGGTGGCAGCAGAGAGCACTGTGTTAAATTGGGAAAAATACACCACTTCTTGCATGTCATACAGCAGCTGATACATACTAGAAGTCTTGAGATTTTTAAACAGAAGTAATTTACAAATCTTTATAACTTTATGACACCAGTTGATTATACTGTATATGTCTCCCCTTTAAGCCAGTTTTAATACAACATGTCAACAGGTCTGGGCATAAGTGGTGAAATGGTGAAATATTGTACCGATATTGAAATCACATTTTGTCAGTTCAGAAGGTGCTTGCAGAGAGTGATGTCTTGCATGTACTGGGGTATTGCTATGGCCTTAAAAGATAAACCCCAATGTATATCCCTCTCTCACTCACACACACAATAAAATAAAATGTATATATATATATATATATATATATATATATATATATATATACTAGATTCTGGCTTGGCATGTACTCCCCAGTCATATTTCAACTTTTTAAGGGTCAAGCATCGATTAGAAGGGACGCTACCTCCAACAGGTGGCAGTGCTGAGCAAGTATATTTAAAGGAGAGCAACTTTGCTTCCTTTTTACCCATGGAGCATTGTTAAACTACATTTTCCAGTTTGATGGTCTCCTCCAGAAGACACACTGCCCCCCTCAGTATTACTGTACAAGGCCAAAATAATATCCCCAGACCATGACCACTACTATAAGTGACCAAATAATAACAACACCATACTGTTACTGAGTAAACTCCACCATACAACAATTACAAGCGTGTATACTGCATGTTTTCAAAAGTTACTCAAAGCACAGACAGTGACCATATAGTACAGTACAGTTACATTGAGTGACTCACTGGATCGTTCACTTCTCCCGTCTTTTCCATCCGCCCCAGACTGCCGCGAAGATTTCTTCCAGCCAGGACTTTTGTCTGCAGAGTTTGCTGCCCAAACATCTTTGGCTCCTCACTTTTCCATCATCCTCCCTACCTTTTCCTAACCTCCAGACACTGTGCATCCTGCTATTACCCCCGGTTCTGTGCCCAATATTTCTGTTGTGTTGTACAGTGCTCCCAAATACTGCACTATCCGCCTGCTGCACGGAGCGGGCAGACAGCGGGAATCCGATGCCGAGCGTTCGGGTTCATTCGAACCCGAACCTTGGCGGGTTCGGACCATCCCTACTGCTGATATAAGTGGTGCCAGAACTATAGTCTGTGCCACAAACAGTGTCTCTAAAAGTAATGGTGTTCATGGCCAGACATTGCCCACAATAATAATAGAGCTAAACAGATGGCACCCATATATTGGTAACCATGCCCCCACACAGACATAGGGACCAAAATCAAGTAAAGGCAAGAGTACCATGGAGATACTGTGTAACAATGGTTAGGGGATACAGACTGCATGTGAAGGAGAGCAGTCTATCAAAAAAGCCCCTATCTCCGGCTTTATGGCTGATTCGAGGCGGAAAAGGAGTATTATTATTATTACCGTATCATTATTATTATTATTATCATTACCTCCTTTCTATCCCAAAGAACCAATAGCAACTGGCTTTGTGCACAATAAAATGGCCACCAAATATCCACAGGATAGGGGACAAGTCTGAGATCATAGAAGGTCCGACCTCCGAACCCCTTGTTGATCTCTATATCAGGACCCAGCTTCTGTGTTATGAATACAGCCGCGGGTGTGGCATGAGACCTGTGGCTCTATTTATTTCTATGGAGGTGTCGGTGAGAGGCGAGTACATTGCTTCTCCGGCTTTCTCTGCTCTTTACGGCGGCTCTATTCATTCCTATGGAGCTGCCAGAGAAAGCAGAGTACAGCGCTCTTCTGGCTTACTCAGCTCTTTCCAGCACCTCTGTAGGAATCAGTAGAGTTGCAGGTCTCGTGCTGTACCCGTGTCTCTATTTATAACACACAGAAGCCGGCAGCCAATATGGAGATCGGCGGGGGGGGGGGGGTTGGAGATAGGACCCCCCCATGATCTTTTACCGTGAATAGGGAACAGGTTAAATTTTCTTGGACCTTACCTGAGCCTTACCATATAACGTTTTCATTGAGCTCAGTGTATTAAGCAGTCTGCAGTGAGCTCTTAAGCTCCCTCTACTGGTGACTGCAGCCTGCAAAAATTGTTATATTACCAGGCCTACTGTATTTGGAGATTGGTGTAAAAATTAACATTAACTTTAAAGATCACCTCAAGTGACTGATGTGATTAAAAGGTCTGGTAAAGCTTAAAGGAGTTCTTTGTTTTTTTTTTTACATAGTCAGGGTGGTTTAAAAGCGGAAAAGAAGCAGTACTAACCTGCCCCATCCCCCGCTGTTGCCATGCCACAGGTATGGATCTCCACTGACCTTTTCATGTTCCCTGTCTCAACACAACATCCAATCTATTCCTGTAACAGGTAACTGCTGCAATGTGGAGCTGTTTTTTGGGCTCAGTGATGCCCCCTGCTGACTAATCACATTTTATTAATTTTCCTTGTTGCTGATTCCCAGTAAATTTATAGGCTGCATTTCAGCCCCAAAAAGTCCTCCCCGCCCTATATGCAGTCAAGTATCATGCTGTGAAATCCAATAACTCTCTGACTTTCTAAGTACATTCAACCCAATGGAAAACAAAACATCTAAAATACCTCTTTCCATGCTAAGTGATGCCTTCCTCTGGCGAGATACAATTATCATCCGACTCTACTTCTAAATGCCCTCTAAGGAGTCGTAGATTGATGTTAATGTGTTACAGCTGAACCAGCACAAGATTCTCATAAATACATAGGTCTCACTATTCAGCTACGGGATTGGATGTAAACGCTAACAATTGTTAGGTTAGGAGTAGGGGTAATAGAGAATGACAGCAGGATCAGACTACATTGGGATTTTTTGTAGTCTGTGACCATAGAGACACATAGGCCTGCAAGAGCTGTATACATAAGATAATATGGGGCAAAAGTATACATTAGGGATCCGGTACAAATGTGGAAGCCGCCGCTGAGCAGCAGCTGTGATGACCGGTTACTTGCTAGATGGTGCTGTGTGACGCCACTACTGTGGTGGTTGGTCGGTGGAGTATAGTGCAGCCAGTAAGGATGTTGTTGTGACGCCAGTGCTAACTCAGCACACATGTATAGAGGCACACCTGCTTTCAATGTGTGGCTGGCTATTCCTTTCCCAATGGTCAGTGACCTGCTGGGTTCTGATGGATGTCTTGGGTGCTTATCACAGTGGTCCTGGGTGGAGATGTGACCCACCCAGACCAGACTGTTGGTACCACCACCCACAGAAAGGGGAGATGACCCAAGGGCGGTGTAGCTTGTGTGTAGGTGCTCGTGCATGATCACTGAGTCCTAGTAGAATAAATCAAACTTTTCTTTACTGGCAAGTCTCTGATAATACAGGTAAATAATACATGATTGATACAGACTTGCTCTCACTGGATCTGTACTGAGAGATAACGAGATAGTGAGTAGAATAGCAGTGTGGACTTGGTTATGTGCTGAGAAAGGTAGAAAGTGGAGAGGAATCCCAAGCCAATTTAGAAATGTACTCTGACGGAACTTTTAGTAGAAGAAGAATACTTAAGAAGACTACATGAATACTTGTGCCCATGTTTCAACCTTTTGCTATAACCACCTTTTGCCCCGTAGTGTTGAGCTACCCATCCTACAAGGGTGACACAAGCCCCAGTCTTGGTTACCTAAGTGAGAAATTATCCGGTGTCACCTGCTCTGCGAGAGTACGTAGGCCTTGACTATGGCTGCTTTACTCTATCCGGATTAGTTCCTTAGTCTAGGATACTGTCCTGCACTGTGTAGACATTTTTCCGGTATAGGCTGGGGTGTTCTCCGACTTGTCCTCTCTTTAGTGTTTAGCACTGCATCTTGGCCATACGTGTTACTTTGAGAAAGAAAGTCTCTGTGTTCTCCATATGTGTCTGTAAACTAAATTGTTAAATTGATGGGCCTGTCAGTACATTATTGACCAAACACATCTCAGGCTGCATTTACAACTTCAGTAGTGTTTCGGGACCGTATATGATGTGTGCGATTGGCTGCAATCCTCGCCCCCAGTCCCTATTGCATCCATATTCCATATTTTTCGTGGATCGTCAGAAAAAGTGGAAGGTGATAGTTAAAGGGGAAGGTTTAAAATGATAACTCATCCACATTTTTTGTCGAAGATTACTGCAATTACAGTCTGTACTAGAGCTCGTCAGTAATTTGTGTGGATTGCGGATCCGTAAATATTCGGACAGTGTGAACAGCCCAATCAAAATCAATGGGCCTTAAATTTGTCCGTAATTGCGGACCAACAATTACAGCAAAAACAACGTAATGTGTGAATATAGCCTCACACTGATTGTGGCGATGCAGGGTACTGCAGCACAGATCCATTTATTTGGATCAGCTTTGAGCTGCAGTACCAAGCGCAGCCACAACTAAATGTATGGCGCTGTGTCTGATAAACAATAAATGGGATGTGTCGATCACTGTAGCACCTTTATTATAATAACCCCAAAAAGGCTCTTTAATGCCAATCTTCCTATCCCAAAAAAAAAGATCCTCACCCCCAGACATTTGTCTCTGGTTATAGAAAAACATATGCGCTATTAGGAATATTACAAAATTTCCAACTGCTGTTTCTGTAACAAATGGGATTTTAAGTAAAGAATCTTTTTCCAATTTATCAAACACATCCTTAGCATTCTGAGGCAGAAAGTGGGCGCCAGACTCAATAAGAAAAGGTAAAAATGTCAGCTATTTACAAGTTAGAAGTGTATTGGCCAAGGGTCAATAATGCAAAGATTCAAAGTTTTTTAGTGATACGCAGACCCCGGAGGATCCAGGCAGAATACCAATAATTTTTTATTTTTCTTTCTCATCCACATTGAAATGATCAAGTGTTTTATTTTCAGACATGCAAAGCTGGTTTGTGTTATATGACTGATAGTCAGAACTTTGTTGTCATCATCATCATCAAGAATATATTATCTCCCCCCTCCCCCAGCCAAAAAGTTACTGAATATAATTTTTTGAGTCTATCGTGTTGTTCTATGTTCTATTCAACAATTTCTTTGGGAAAAAAAAAAAACATTTCAGATGTTCGTTTTTGCTATGTGCTGTCACCCAGCGCTCCCTGGCTTTGTATTAGTATTACAGTGTCGGATAGGTTGGCCATACTTGTTGTAATGACAGGTTGCCTAATTCCATATACAGGTAGCCAATAATAAAATGTATGGGTTTTAGGGATGGTCCGAACCAAGTTCGGTTCGGGTTCGTACGAACCCGAACCCTCGGTAATGATTCTTGCTGTCTGCCCGCTCCGTGGAGAGGGCGGAGGACCGCCTGGAAAACTGGGATACAGCCATAGCCATAGGCTGTATCCCAGTTTTCCAGGCGTTACTACCGCTGGATCCACCCGCTCCACGGAGCGGGCAGACAGCGGGAATCTGGGTTCGGGAATTAGGGTTCGGACCATCCCTAATGGGTTTATTATTTGACAGTGGGGGCATATGGACAATAATATCATTGTAGGCCTTAAAGGGGTATAACTACAGGATCAGGGATAACAAGCTGATGGTGGAGGTCTGAGAGCTGGAAACCCTCCACCGATCTGCCAGACTTGGATATGTTCAGTGACCCCGTTAAGAATAAATAGGGTGATGGCCGTGCATGTTCAGTGTATGGGCCAAGTATGTCCCCGTTCTCAGGGTCTGTCATGGTATTTTCTTATTTGCTACAGTTTACAGTGTGTACAGTCTACTGTTATACTGTGGTTATCACTGTTATGGGGGCACTGGGCTTATCACTGTTATGGGGGCACTGTGGTTATCAATGCTGTGGGGGCACTGTGGTTATCAATGCTGTGGGGGCACTGTGGATATCACGTTTATCGGGGCACTGTTGTTATTACTGGTATGGGGCACTGTGGTTATCACTGTTATGGGGGCACTGTGGTTATTACTGTTATGGGGCACTGTGGATATCACTTTTAATGGGGGCACTGTGGATATCACTGTTATGGGGCACTGTTATTATCAATGCTGTGGGGGCACTGTGGATATCACGGTTATGGGGGCACTGTTGTTATTACTGTTATGGGGCACTGTGGATATCACTGTTATGGGGCATGGTGGATATCACTGTTATGGGGGCACTGTGGTTATCAATACTAGCAGGGTTGTTATTACTGTTATGGGGGCACTGTTGTTATTACTGGTATGGGGCACTGTGGTTATCCCTGTTATGGGGGCACTGTGGTTATCACTGTTATGGGGGCACTGTGGTTATTACTGTTATGGGGCACTAAGGTTATAAATGTTATGGGGTACTGTGGTTATCACTGTTATGGGGCATGGTGGATATCACTGTTATGGGGGCACTGTGGTTATCAATACTATGTGAGCAGGATTGTTATTACTGTTATGGGGGCACTGTTGCTATCACTGTTATGGGGCTATGTGGTTATCACTGCCATGGGGCACTGTGGTTATTTCTTTTATGGGGCACTGTGGATTTCACAGTCATGAGTCCCTGTTCAAACAGTTGTTTGCTTTTTTATGCCTTTTTTTTAATAATATAATGTGTACGTTAACTGGATGGATTTCCATTAAGCCCTACTGACCTCGGTAAGGCTATGTTATGTTATGGTATAATAGCGGGGAAAGGCGGCTGTGTATTAATATTGATGGCCTTAAATAATGATCACGATCCTTATTAGCGGCCTTCGTTATGAATAGACGCCCGCCGTTCCCTGACAAGAAAGCACATTCCCATAGTAGTAACATAGCCTATGCCATAAGATCGACAAATAGAGGCTATTTTTGATACAGAAATGGGAATAACAATGTATGAACCAAGCCTCATGGTGGTACTGTGGTTGTCCATGCCCTGGTTATTACAGTTATAGGTCACTGTGTTCTCTACTCTTGGTGTACTATGGTTGTCACTGTTATAGGGGTACTGTGATAGTCACCATAACACAGCATCATGGTCGTCACTGATATAAGCCTCTGTATTTTGTACTTTTGGGGTAATATGGCTGTCACTGTTATATGGGTCCTGTGGTTACTCTATAGGGGGGGGGGGGGGGTCTGGGAGACCTATCTTTTATTACAGGGCATTATAGAATATTGCGGAGTGGGGGGTTGGGTTCTGTTCAAATGTGGATTTTCACCATTTGCGCCAGTTATTGACTGCTCATACGTGCAATATAACATGTTAATGGTTAGTTGTTGCCATAGTAAGAGCTGCATTTAGTCTGTGTGCTGCAGAGCGTGCGCTCAGTGTCAGCCCCACAACAGATGTACCACTTTAACGCTGCTATTTTGCAGATGAGACTTGAAACCTCAGGCCGGCATACTTGTAGGACATTAAATATCCTCTGGTAACAGTGTCCTGCGCGGTGTTTCCGTTCGGATTTGCTGACTCACCGTACTCCAGTGTTGACTGTTTTTTCAGTGGTTGTGTGAACTACCAGTGGGATAAAGAAGCAATTTATGGTGAAATGGCTATTTCCTCTCGGTCTCAGCACTGTACGTCATTGTTTGACACATTGCAGAGGGCAATCCATAAAATTAAAAAATCATCAAGGTCTCTGGAAGGATTAACCCACATTTGTGTTGTGCTAACACTGAATGCAGTCATTGACTTCCCGGATGGCGGCACGTTTTATGCTGGAAATACACAGATTTTAATTAGCTTGGTGTAATTTTTATTTTTTTCATATATTATTACACCTGGTGGGGGAAAAAAAATTAATTGGGTCAAAATCTGAAGAAAAAAAAAAATCAAAAAATATTATAAATGGAATATTCACCAATTCTCCACATTTCACATTTAAAGGGGACTTCCACCTAAATTTTTTTTTTAATATAAAGTGTAATTATCTTTCAAACTCTCACCGGTATTGCATTGATGGCTCCCTGTTCGCTCACTAGACAGTTATACAGATTTGTAATTTACTTCTTTTTCAAAATCTTAAGTATTTATCAGCTGCTGTATGTCCTGCAGGAAGTGGTGTATTCTTTCCAGTCTGATACAGTGCTCTCTGCTGCCACCCCTGTCCGAGACAGAAACTGTCCAGAGCAGGAAAGGTTTTCCTAGGGGATTTGCTACTTAACAGACGCCAATTGAATTTAAAGTAACGGACGTTGTTTTCAGTCTTCAATTATTTCCATCGAAGTCTATGGCAGCCGTTGGTTCACACAATTAGGGATGAGCGAACTTTTGAAAAGAAAAAAGAAACTGAACCTAAAACGAATCTTGCTATAACAGCTGAATAATTGCAGCTACAATAGTGGAAGTGTGATAGGGTATAGTTTCGTTTAGTTGCAGTTGCTATTACAATGAAAAAAGTGGAAAAAATAGTGATTACATGGGACATAGGACACAAAGTTCCTTGGATCCAGTAGGGTGGAAAACAGACATTTGACAGTGAAACCAGCAGCAGTAATAGTACTGTATTGGACCCAGTATGGTTGAGAACAGACAATTGACGGAGGAGGAGGAGGCAGTAGCACTTGATTGCACCCAGGCCAGTATGGTTGAGAACAGACAATTGACGGAGGAGGAGGATGTTCAGCCCTGGAGTGGTGGCCTGGGAATCCTCGCTGATGATGTTGTTCAGCGCACTTTCCAGAACACGGCCGAGTGGGATGATGTTGTTGATGCCTTCTCACAAACAGAGTCGCGCCCTCAAAAGAGATCTACAACTGGCAGGACATGTTCGAAGAAACCTGTGCACTATGAGGTTTATCACATGTGGCATACAAGGTGAATGACACAGCCCTCCCTGCTGCACTGCAGAGAAAAGGTTCCTCCCTTTGTGGGCTACAACACTTCCCACCGTTAGTTGACCTGGGGTCAGCCATTCATATATCTTCTCCCTGATGGTCCGGAGGAGGTCATGCCCACTGTGGCTCTGTTCACCCAGGCTCACAAAATGGAAGACAGCCTGAGAGCGCCTGACATCGTTGGTAAGACTCCGGGGAAGGTTGGACTGCAGTCAAAGTGGCGGATGGTTGCAAGGTGGTGGAGGCAGTATTGGCCCCCTAAAGCACCAGGGAGGTGACAGTGGCAAGTATGGGCTAACTTTCTGATGTTCTTCTGGGGGAATGTTGACCCAATGGGCAGTAACAGACATGTACTGCCCTTGTCCATAATTAAAGGACCAGACATCAGCACTGGGGTGCACGGTCTTGGGCACCAAGAATCACAATGAGTTGCCAACATTTTTCTACACAACTATGCAGTGATGGGACAGCCGATGGGACTTTTTTTTTCTGGGAGGGTGATGGGACTTTTTTTGGACTGTTTTTTTTTTTTTTAACTTTTTTGGTTGCGGCTAAACGCGGTTCTCCTATTATTTTTTTTAAGCTTTATTGTAAAGATATAAACTGAGATTTTCACTTAACAAAGTAGATCAACTTGAGCACTAAAGTTGCTTTCATGTGTCTTGGTTGATACTCACAGACAGCTGTCACATTACATTTTTGATTAGGCAGCACCCAGGTATATCTGAGAAGACTAATTTAAGGTCTCACCCTAACAGGGGTGACGTCACACATCTTGATATTCACAGAAAACCAGGATACAAGGGATTATAGGAGTATCCACAGTGTGCACTGACAGGGCTGCAGAAAACTGACATGTCAGTTGTTTGCGGCGCCGCTAGGAATCCCAGCCGGAGCGTATACCATGTGTATACACTCCAGCCAGGATCCCATAGACGGAGAGGTAGCGTATATTTTCGTAATAATCATAATAATTTTACAAAAAATATATCTTGTGTGAACATAGCCTTAGGCTACATTCACATGGTGTATTATTCCTCAAGGGAGAAATTTAGGATGCAGAGTGGGCCCAGATTAGCCTTTGTATTTCCAATCGCCATTCCCCATCTATCCAATTACACAGAATCTCACCATTGCACCCCCCCCCCCCACACACACTTTTCTTCCTGGGTCTCATAGCTGTTGTCTGGGCTGCCCTTGTGACATTAGCCTTCTCTGTCTGGAGATTCCCATTGCCTATAAATGTACCTCTCCTGATGCCTATATACCACAGATCCTTCCCATAGTCCCAGCAGAGTATAAATAGAGCCTTTGAACAGTGCCCGTCATTGTGGGTCCGCTCTAAGCTGGCATCACGCACAAGTCAATTTGCGGTAAGAGACACCGGTCAGACATACAGCTCCAGTCTATAAGTCTTTGCCTCATTGTTTCGCACTGGTTGTTTTTTTGGGGGTTATGTAAAAAAAAACAAAAAACGCAGGGACTTGTGGTGTGTCGGATTCCAGACTGGAAATGCCAGCGATACTGGAATATAAGTCTTCTCTTCTTAGGCAACCACAGTGCAAAACGAGCCACACGAGCCTGCTGTTAACCTCAACTGACTTGGACGGGAGTCAGTCCCCACAATAGCGCAGTCTGGGGCTTGTCTTTGGCAGCCTCTTTCTACTGTGCTAGATTATTCGCAGTGTGGACCAGCAACCAGTCAGCTACGACCACCAAAGTAGTCCCACTTATGTTGACAGGATGTATCCACAGGAGAGACACAGAGGTGAGAGACCCGTCTAATTTCAGAGCTACCATACACTTGATAAAACATTCCGTCTTCCCAAGAAAACTGATGGAGGATAATATTTGCTAAGGTGGTTATTTAATGCACGGCCCCTGAATATGAGAGAACGTATTGTATTACGTGCAGCTGCCAGACGTAGAACACAGTATTTCACCCTAACATGGAAAACAAGATCTGGGAAGTATCCGTACTGTGGAAAGCCGGGTGACAACCTAAACAAGGTGGCTGTATTAACATCCCAGGCCAGTTTGGCCAGTTATGCAGATACGTAAAGGGGGTCTGTATTGCTATATAACCAAGGCCAGGGAAGCTGTATAATCCCTGTAGAATATGGAAAGGGTTAACTAAAAAAAAAATGTGAGAATAAACGGACCAATTGATTTATATTAGGGACCACTCTTGGGTGTGGCGTTTTGCAGCTCACTTTTATTGAAGTGAATGGAGCTGAATTGTAATACCCCACACAACCTGTGGACAGAGGAGGCGCTGTTTTTGGAAGAAACAGCTGTGGTTTTTTTTCAAGGATTTGTCCCAAGA